>NC_051179.1:84152250-84218062 GCF_013339695.2 Rhipicephalus sanguineus | reverse complement strand
TGGGATAAACATACGAGAATATGGTAATAGCGCGCGTCTCTTGCGTGAGGCTCGTTTGCTTTCTGCACGTTTCGACTGCTGAAATGAAAGAAACCAATGTGTGAGGTCACGTGCTGTTGTAACAATAAAATTCACGTGATGCAGCTGGGGCGATAAAAACGGAACGACAGAAAAAGCGCAGCTTTAAGTAGCACATGTGCTGTATGATACCAGGACATCGACAATCATCATTCGAGCAAATGACGGCAGCCAGGACATGGAGGGGCTGCGCTTCGGTAATTTAGTGCCTACAAGAGGAATGAAAATCCACCGTCCATCCGCTAATTTACGTGTGGTTACATACATAGCCCATATGCGGTAGTATATGGATCCTATCCGTGTTTATAGTCTTGAAACCTATAGCGTTTCAGTCCGACCAGAATTCATCGATTGTTTAGATGACCAGAAGAATAGCCTCGCAACATGTGGACTTCCTCTCCATTTTATTTTTCTCTCGACTTACAGTCAAAGAAAGGCTTCAGTGCTAATAATAATCCTGTTGAACTTGACCGCTTTATTTTCACTATATAGAGTTCGCGCGTACCATGTTTCTATGTATTTATTTAACCTTATGACTGCTTTACTGCTATGCAGCAACTGCCCAAAGGCCACATATTCATTCATTCATTCATTCATTCATTCATTCATTCATTTCATCATTCATTCATTCATTCTTGGGCGTTACTCTTTTCAGCAATATTTTTTTTGTTTTGTCACGAAGGCTAATGTATCTCTCATGTGCAATGAAACTGGTCGTGTCGTCGGTGAAAAAACTCGCTTGGAAACAAATAATTAAACGCGGACAACGCGTAAAATCGGGCCATGTTATCCTCCAAGCTTTTCGCATTCCTATTGTCCGTTATGCGGCGACCGATCGCTTCTTTTCAAGAGAGCGGACAAAGTTTAAAAGACCACGTTCGGAAGCGTACTTTCCTCTACTTCGACGAAACCTCTCGCAGGTGTCGGTGTGAGGCACAACAGGTAATCCGATACAAACAAACTGTAGCGAAGCGTTCGAACTCAGTAATGGCTCGCCCTCTCGAGCACCTTCTAGTTCTCTTCGGCTCTTTTCCGGAAAAAAACGCAGCTCGTGCCGAGAGTCGGCCCCGCCTTGACTGTCGCTGTCGTGTATCGTCGCCGAGTGCCCGCTAATAAACGTCTTTATAAAACAAACAAACATACAAACAAACAAACAACCAAACAAACAAACGAGTCAAACCTAATCAAAAACGATGCAAACCCTATCCTCTTTGCCGCATCTTAACCAATGTTTTGAGCCCACTGTTTCTTTCGGTCTAATTATCGCCATATTTTTTCCTGCTTCCTAAAAAACATGAACGAACAGAAAATCACAAGAGCGCCGGTGACTTCTTAAGTGGCAACGCGAAAGTCTCGGAGCTGCGTGCGTTCTTTACTTCATGTTGTATAGCTGGAGCAAATTCTCGCATATTTTTGTCTCCTCTCGCAGTGTCTAGAGAAAGACAGCGGGGGTGGGGGGTGCTCCGCATTTATTTCGAACTCCCAGAGTTACAGTTATTTAGCGTGCACGTAAATCTAAGTAGACGGGGTGTCCTTGCATTTCGCCTCTGTCGATACCTGGTTACGAATCGAACTCGCAGCCCTCGCGAACTCGGCATACACTCTATATATAAACCTGGTAACCGATAAAAGTGATTTTGTGCACCGATAGTAAGGGTTACAAAGTTTAGAATTTATGCACGCAAAGCTAATGTAACACTTACTTTATAGGTGCACAAAATCACATTTATCGGTTACCACGTTTAGAGTATATGGCGGGCCCCATTATCATAACGTAATCATACCGCATGAACAGAACGTATACGTTGCCGTCAACCTACGGTCTTCTATATCGCTCTGCATCGCCTACCGTGCACGTGGTGTACTATCACACACATATACGAGTACCATAAGGTTTTTTTTTGTTTTGTTTTTTTTTAATAAACTTGGGTGGCGAGTTCAGCGCAGGTCCTGTGCACTCCTCTTCTTGTCCCTCGTCTAGTAACGCGCTGTTTCAACGAAATGCTCATTCAAATGTAATTGTTGGCACGCGAAGCCCCAGGAGTTATAATTCTTATCGATTTAACAGGCCCTTTTGAGCAGTTTCCCAGCCATAATTTCACGAGGCCGCAATGCTTTCTGTTTGGCAACCTGGCACGAAGTGCGACGTTGCAGTATTGTGCGGAGCTATAGGGACACGTATTACACGGTCGCCAATGTACGAGGTATCACGTGGTATTTCGAACGGAACAGGGGCAAGAGCGAGACACTTATAATTGTTATATTCATTTCAGCAGTCTCGGTTTTGTATTCGCAATAGTATATCGTTTCGCTCACGGTCATGAATACGTGGTGTGACCTGATAATAAACCGGTTGGTGTATAAAGCACGCGTTTTCTTTTCGTGTCCGTTTGCGTTCCAGTTCCTGGTAAGTGTTCTGTTCGTCTTTGTTACGTTATCCGCAGCGCAGAAACAGTGTGTTATCGGTGGCGTTCGAGGACCGAATGTGGTGATGGCCGCTTCCGTGAACTACACTGTAAAGACAGCCTGCACCTTTTGGGGAGTCATTCTGTCCCACTGCAGTAATCGTCATCTGGCTTGCTTGCGTTTCGTTTCTTGCAAACACGGTAGCTTGCGCCATTTTATTATCGAGAATGAAATGTCACGCTGGTAGCAAACACACCACCCCTGACCTGTAACTACCGCGCGAGCCGCGATAACGCAAGGAAATAATAATCATAGCTCGTAATTAACATTATTGGCTTACTGATGTGGGGTTTTGCTGTCCAACCACGATATGATTTTATGGGATGCCGTATAGTGGAGTGCTCCGGAAATTTAGACCAGCTGGGGTTATTCAACGTGCACCTAAATCTATGTACACGGGCCTCTAGCATTTCACCATCGTCGAAATGTCACCGCCGCGTCCGGGATCGAACCCGCGACTTTTGGATGAGCAGCCGAGCGCCATAACCACTGGAGCACCGCGGCGGCTCAAGACAAGGAAAGGCACTCGAGATAGGTGACGATTAGTGTTGTAGAACAGGAAGACTCCCCAAATACACCTTTTTTAGAGTGTACTACATTACTCGGCATTTCGAAATAGCGGTAAGTGCACGTTGTCCGAATTTCGATGCGCTGCGAGCTCCCTCGCACCCTCGTACACAAAAACTCCTTTCAGACACCTGTTTAATACAAAAGCAGAAAAGTGTGCGCTATTTTCCCCTCTGAATTATTCACCCTTGTAAGACATACTTAATTGGATCATTTTTCGTGAAGCCAAGAGCTAAGACGTCGCATATCAGTGTATATTGTTCTCTGCATACACGGCTCCTGTGTTCTATCCTTTCAGTGACTCGTTTTGATTGTTCGCGTAAGAATGGCATTATATCTAAGGGATGGCACGGTGAGACGGTGCGGAGGTTTCGAAAGTGCGAATTAACTAAACCATAACGAAACACTAGCAATGACGGCGAGATTGCGTTTCGTTCACCTCATCGTTTCTTTCAGTCTTCCTTGATTCTATTTTTATCATGAGTGCTTAAAGAATCCTCGAAGAGGACTGTGGACATATACTTGCTTTAAAGAAAAGCAATTCTTTCTGGGAAATCGGAACCCTGTGTTGACATACGGGTTTGGAATTCTCATTAAGGTTTGCCCCGACAGCATATCGAGACAAAAGAGAAAAAGAAGTGTTGCGAATAGAAAGAACACCGTAATGATAAAAAAAATCTTATTTGAAACAGTATTCTTTACGGTAGGTGCGCAAGCGAAAGTCGAAAGTATTTCCTTTACCCCGAAGCACCGAAGCAAGAAATTTTCGGTACTCCAACACGGCCAGCGGGTCTCCAGACGCAACACAGAAAAAGAGGGGAAAAAGAAAGCTTTCTCTGTATGAAATTTTGCCGCATCGACCGCACGTTTTCTGTGCACGTTCGCCAAATATGTATGATCTGTCCGTGCTACAACCTGAGACCTGAGAAGGTGTGTCGCTCACGTAGAGTGACATGCTTCACTGGTAGATGTGGCCACCAGGTAAAATGATATATATATATATATATATATATATATATATATATATATATATATATATATATATATATATATAACTTTTTTTTGCGCTGTGGGCAATCTCTGTGACGGTGTTGTGTACACACACGCAGGCTTTGGCCACCCAGACCTTGAACCTTCGTTTTCCGCGAGCTCACGCTCGCATCAACAATTTTGCAAGGTCACACAACGTACACACTTATGCGGTGATACACGCACAGAAAGTACACACACAAGTGCAACCAGATGCGCGCATATATGTGCACGCGTGCAAAGAGATTGCACGCTTACAAACGCAGACACACACACACACATGCACACACGCAAACACACACACACATGCACGCTGGCTTCACACGCACACAGAAGCACAACACGGTGCACTACTTTGACCCACTCGCTCATCTCATGTACCATAGGATGCAGCGCTTCTTTATTTAGTCTACACGCGAAGACTCCCAAAGAACAGCGTCTCCAACGAGGCGGACGAGCGTGCCAGCAGCGGGTCTTCGCAGCGTTTTATATTTCTTTTTCACTCCCTGGGCTTCATTCTTTTTCATCACGCCTGGTTCCTGGATTCCTCAGCGGCGGCCTCCGTTGCACAATCGACGAGAACCTGTTTGAGAAAGCGGCAGCGGCCCGACTATGCCAAGCCGCGCGGCCGGCAGGCCAAGCCAGCCACCGCGGCGCGATGGCATGGCCGACACGACGCGCGAGCCTCAGCAGCAGATGCCAGGCACAGAAACGTGCACCGGGGCACACCGCGAGCTTCGTCTATACCTCTGTAGTGGTCGAGATAAAGACGGAGGAGGAGAAAGAGGAGGAGGACAACGATTCGTTTCCCTGCCTCATATACCCTTTCCAACGCGAGATCTCTTTTCCTTCTTTTACGCGCCAGTTGACAATGCCGACGTTGGGACGCCAGACTATTGGTGCCCGCGGGCGGTCCCCCCCAATTCGGAATGCGGGGCTGGCGCTCTCCCGAGCATCATGCGAGCTAGGAAAGGAATCGAAAAAAAAGAGAAAAAATAAATTCGACTCGGTAAACGGAAGGGACGCGTGGAGAATACATGTGGGCCACTTCACCGCCGACCGCGTGGAAATCGTTTAGCAGCCGGGTACCGGGACCGCGGGAGTGGTTGGCTGGTTGGTTGGTTGTCTTGACCGTCGCGGCGGTATAGAGCAAGCAGCGCACGTTTGTGCGTGTGTATGAGTGGGGCGGGTGCGCGCGACGTCGTCCTTAATTAAAGGAACTCGGTGAGGTTCCGTAACCTACTCACCGCGGGAAAGTTTTTGGGAAAAAGTGCTGGGTGGGTCTTGTCGTGGGCCTCATGCTGTGATGTCCGCGAAGGTAAGATATCGTGCGAATCCAGATTTCCTTCCCTCTTTCCGGCTTCCGATAGGCCTTCCGCATAATGATTTCGACATCTGTAGTCCTAAATGTTATGCAGTAGAAAAGCCGTCACCGCGTGCATTATCCCTATAAACGAAAGCGGATTTGTTCGTGACCGTAAACCATGAGTCTGTTTCGACCACTGGTAAGGCTATACGCGCGTACGTAGCTGCGTTTAGTTATCGGTAAGAACATATCTTGATGGAAGACATAGCTAACGATCACTGCACGGTAACGCTCGCACTTGGCTATCGGCACAGCGTTCACGAGTCGTGGTGCGGCCAGTACTAAAGCGTTAACGTATATTTCAGAACGGTCACGTGGAAGCGTAACCCTCAACCGTTAAATATAACGTATGTAAGGCATGACATGAACTAGTGAATAGGCTCTGGCAGAGCTATTCAATCTAGAAAGAGCAGCCGCAATTTCCCAACGTAGCAGTCATCGAAGACAGTCGTATCTTGAACTATAGAAGAAACGTTCTTGGATCATGAGCGCACACTTCCTGTGTATCTCACGCAACGACGTCACTTCTGAACTTTCTTAGAGACTCTGGACTCATTGAAGTGCTTCAGTGTTCTGACTGCTGTGGTCTGGTGTGTCTGTGTTGTGTATCTGTCACGGCGCTGTGTGTATCATTTCATTATTCAATACACCCATCTGGAGGATGAAGGGGAGAGAAGTATACAAAAGGACACGGAGGTTAGCCAGTTCTCAGACCGGCTGGCCACTCTGTGCTGGGGAAGGGGGTAAGGGGAATAAAAGATCATTGAAAAGAGATGTTACAAAAAAGAAGAAACGGGAAAGAAAAAGAAAACAATACGACAAACGACCCTGCTTAAAGTCTTTCTCTAAGACCAGTTGTCCGCAAAAAACGCAACAACGCCCTCAAAGCCTTCTGTACTGAGGACGGTCTGGGCCAGTATCATAGAACCTTTCCTCCGACTATGGGGGATTGTCAAATCTAACACCCATCCGGAGTAGCAGACTGAGCAAGGGCTGGTGTCCCCTGTTCTGTGAATTAGCACATGCCACTGACCATCTTCGCTATGTGCAACTGGACCTGCTGTAAGAGTGTTCAAGGGAGTGGGACACCTGGCATATTCGCCTCGTCTTACACCCACATCTACACCGATCCAGACAAGAGAGACACGGATATGGCAATGTCCACACTCCGCCAGCCTTTCTACAGCTCCTTCGTCCGAGGTCATTCACCTCTCGAGTGATCTCCACTATACTTATTCCTTCGACGACAGCCTCGAGTCTCGTCTGTAACCGTCTGGCACGCACACATACTCGCTAGGCCTTTCAAGTTCTGCCGGCTTCATAAATTGTGCATAGGATTGTTTGCCCCCCAGCCGACATCCGAGCGAGGTTGTTGCCAAATGGGCGCCGCTAACTATTGAGAGACGGCGCTGCGTACTCCTTAAGTCACGCTGCATGGCCATCGATCCACCGCCTACTCTGCGATGCGCACTCCTTTTCGGCGGGGCTCCTTACAAAATGCTCAGCAAGCGAGCGAGAGCGCGGATGAACGGATTCGAGTGCACGCGGCAATCGCCGTCCCTGTTTATCCAAGGGATCCGCTTGGTCGGATAAACCCTTCGATCGCTGCACCGAGAGTGCGCGGAGCGTAAAACCCCCTCGAGTTAAGGAAGCGCACCTCGATCCTCTATGCACGTTGCTTTTATTTCTTGCGGGACCCTTTGTAAAGCCTTCGTGCTTTGTTCTTTTCGGGACGCAAAACTATAAGCAGTCATTTCGTTGCACTAACGAGACTGATCGAGTTCCCTAACTCATCCGTAACTTTTAAGCGCGGCACGCTGTTGCTATGCCGGCGCCGAATCGACGTATAATCCGGCCTTCGAACGAAAATAGCACTGCTGACAATGTCCTGTGATTTTTTTTTTGCGATGAATTTTATTACGAAGACGTAAACGCGCACCGTCGTACAATGATTGCG
Source organism: Rhipicephalus sanguineus (assembly GCF_013339695.2). Taxonomy (NCBI): domain Eukaryota; kingdom Metazoa; phylum Arthropoda; class Arachnida; order Ixodida; family Ixodidae; genus Rhipicephalus; species Rhipicephalus sanguineus. Next base: position 84,210,599 of record NC_051179.1, on the reverse strand, counting down.
AAGGTGGGGTTGCCTAGTTCGGCGCATGCGCTGTGTTTCACCGCCCCTGACGAAGAGAGGAAATTATTTGAGACTTCGGGAGTGTCGCAATTTAGTATACAGCATTTATGCCGCTCACAGCGCAAAACTGTGCAGCGCGACTGAAGAAGAGGCTCTACACAAGTACTTTGATTAATTGTTTCTCCATACGAGAGCAAGAATCGGCGAATTATCACCGAGTGTTGTTGTTGTTGTCGTCGTCGTCGTCGTCGTTGTTGTTGTTTTTGTTGTTGTTGTTGCTCCTCAGGCACTTGGTGCAACCCAATTCGAGTGGTTCGATTTACTTCATTTCGCACTAACTTTGTCTTCATCTATTCGTAGTTTTCTGAGCTAACTTATCCATTAAAGTTTACGTCGCGATTCCTCGTGCATCGTGTAGGCATGTGGGCATTGCAGATATAAGTATAGCTTGTACGTAAACTCTCCCAACGACCGATTTCAGATTAATATATTATTATATTTAGTATACGAATAAATAGGGAATCTATGTGTGACATACTTTTGCAACAAAGGCGGACACCATGCTTTGCCGGAATAAGCGTAAGTACGATGATTAATTGTAAAATTTATCCCATAAATGTTTGATTACATTATAGACGCTTCAAGATTGCACAATTTGTGTAAACCGGCGGACAGATCATTACGTCCTGCTTTTTCTTGCGCCGGCTTCAATATAGACGGCATTTAAAATATTATCGATTTTCGAGGTTTACAGTGCTTCCCTTATTCAATTTTTTTGTCAGTCAGTAAACATAATAACTAAACCAGCTATGCATTTTGCGGTAGACTTTGAACACTTATACCTTCTCGGTGTTGATAGGCACGGTGTTTCTCTTGGAAGTCTTGCGTATTTCGAAAACGTCCGTTTGGATCGATTGTTCAGGTAAAAGACGTTCCACTAATTTAAAAGTCAATACTAGAAGAGTTCTTTTGTGAATGTGCAAGAGCAGCACCTACAAAGTGAGAAACGTAGCACATTTGACGCGCATGCGCATACGTCGCTGTGTGCGTGTCTTTCGTGCGCCTTCTCCTTCGGGGCAGCGTAATGATATGATCGTCAAAAGATTGTAATAAACAAATTCGGGTTTTATAAAGCCCGATTCTCGCGCTCCATCGATCAGTAAAACCTGGCTAAACAATATTCGGGTCGTCCGTTTTTGTTCAAATTGCGGCGCTAAAAAGCTTTGGCAATAAAAATGATGTTTTATTTCGCCTTTCCTTCGTTTTCTTATTTTTTTGCTCTCGTTAACAAAACAAGTGTCTTCGATAACAAAAAAAGGCACGACATATTTGGCAGCCCAAATCACCCGCTACCATGGAAACGCCTTATAAAAAAAGAAAAGTTTCAGTTTTACTTAAAAATTTTCTTTATACATACGGCAGCGATGTTTTAGAGTTATACTACACGTCAGAAAACGCTGTATCAAATATCCACTCTACCTTCCACGACCCGCCCAGATGTCGCAGCTACGCAGCAGCCAGGTTTGCACGGTCAACTGCCCTTACGACACTTCGTAGATATATAGTGTCATATTTCGAGCGACATTTTGTTCCTTTCATCTATAGGATGTCTTCCGAGAAGTAGCCGAGCATCAAAGCATTATTTCCGTGTAAGGAAAAGCGCTGGGCCCCTTGCGTATATGTTACACGCTTCTTGTAGGACCTGCGCGATATGTATACAGTTCGGCCTCCACGCAAGACGAGAGGCGAATCCCCACCGATGTAAACAGAACAGCGCACGTCGGTGCAACGGGACACGCGCACGCATCGTTGCAATACGTCAGCGTGCGCTGGACACAGATTGGAGCCAGCTGCGACCTAGTTCGGCTGCACTCCGTGGAAAGACCACGCGTCGCGGAGAGTTCGGCCAATTCGCGTCCCTCCTCCTCCACCCGAGGCCCGCCGTGTGATTTTTGCTTCGATGGACCAAGCGGGCAGATACAACCAGCATAACAGGACAGGCAGCATAACACATAACAACGACCCTGTTTATGGCGCGCTCTTCACTTGAGATTGGCTGGACATGTAAACGATCGTTCTCTTTGTTTTATCTTTCATGCTATTGTTTCCTCTTTTCTTTTTTGGGGGAGGGCAAGCAAACGCGTGAACCTACACAGACACGCGCGCTTGCATATTCTGCTAATAAGATTGATTGATTGCTTGCTTGCTTGCTTGCTTGCTTGCATTGATTGATTGATTGATGATTGATTGATTGATTGATTGATTGATTGATGATTGATTGATTGATTGATTGATTGATTGGGTCTTCTAGAGATTACAAGTACACCTTTATATGTGACAATAATGGGGTACCAGTGGATCACTCTGTCAATGTCCGTTAAAGTGCCGATGCTGCAGTCACATGATTTTGTACGGTGCAGTGAAAAAAATTGACAAATGTGGCATTAAATATATAAGCGATCAAGCTTGTTATGGGGAATAGTAAGAAACGCAGTAACCGCAGTACTACAAGCTTACGGCAATCGAAACAATAATAATAATAACATGAATATCAATAATAAATTAATGCAGGATAATGATGACGCCCATCGCAAGCACAGTAGCTGCAAACCATTTTCTTTTCTTGAAGTGCGAGGGGGGAGGGTGTACTGCTTCTTAGGGGACGTTGTTCGTTTGTCTCGCGAGATGGTTTCGCCATCGTAACGAGGCTTGACGAGAACACACTATCATTTCATATACATAACATGATACGAATGACTCTCTCTCACCGCCACTCTGATAATAAACGTCGCTTTGCTTTCCGCGCCACAATCTGGTTTATTGCCTAATTGCCTGCGACAGGTCGTTACGTGCGCATTAGTCGCGCACGCGATAGCACTTCGGCTATTTATGCGACAACGGTACTGAACAATGGAAGCGCGGGCGTTGTGCCTTTGATTATATATAGGCACTTACGTGTGCCTTCCTTCTTGGTGATGTACCGATTCGGCCCCGCATAAAAGCAGTACACACACGATGGGCGGTACGACAACACAACTCCTTGACGCGTTCGGGCTCTGTGAACCACTGTTGTCCATCGTGGTCGTGAGAATGTTGCTACTGCTTTCCTAAGCGCACCGTCCTCGGCACTTCTGCCTTTCTTGGTTTTTCTTCTTTCTTCTGCATATCTACATACATACATCAGGCCCGTCGCCGGGGGGGAAGGGGTCCCTATAGGGCCCGGGCCACTCCCCGAAAGCTTGATGGAGAAGGGTGTTTTACCGAAAATAAATAATGAAACTAGGTGTTTTTCTAAAGTAATCAAGGCCTGCAGCAATAGCCCCCCCTAAAAAATTCCTGGCTACGGGCCTGACATACATACATACATACATACATACATACATACATACATACATACATACATACATACATACATACATACATACATACATACATACATACATACATACATACATACATACATACATACATACATACATACATACATACATACAACAAAGGCAAAATGCCACAGACCCGTGTACTTAGATTTAGGTGCACGTTAAAGAACACCAGGTGGTCAAACTTTGGAACGTAAAACCCCAACAATTATTAGACAGACAGACAAGACAGATAGATAGATAGATAGATAGATAGATAGATAGATAGATAGATAGATAGATAGATAGATAGATAGATAGATAGATAGATAGATAGATAGATAGATAGATAGATAGATAGATAGATAGATAGATAGATAGATAGATAGATAGATAGATAGATAGATAGATAGATAGATAGATAGATAGATAGATAGATAGATAGATAGATAGATAGATAGATTACATCATATGCGAATGACTCAATGATTTACCAAATGCTTCGGAGGGAACGACACGAAGCGATGGGGTAATGGATATTCGAGAGCGAGATGGGCGTATGTACGGTGTATGTGATTAGTGGTACTCACTCTGCATGCGCCGCTGTAGCTCGTATAGGTGCAGCAGCATTGAGTAATGGATCGCGAACGAAGAGACGCGGCAACCAATAACACTCACCGTGCTGCTTAGGCATTTCTCAATATACGTGTAACGGCTCGGTGGAATCCCCGGCTACAGGCGCGCTTGATTATGCGACAGCGAAACGACAGACGCATTCGTCCGACGCGGTCGTCGGACCGGGAGGAATGTGCAGCCAACCATCGTGTGTTTGTGTAGGTGTTTGTGAGACTACAGTTTTCCTTCTTTCTTCTTCTTTTTGTCCTTCTTCTTTTTTTTTGCTATCGTTTATTACCGCAGGGATTGCCCGCTGGTCTCGTGAAGGAAATCACTTTAGTACTGGAACAGGGGCGCGTTTCATGCTGACGCCTGCCCCATGGAGCGTTACATACTAACAGCGTTGACCGCTCGTATGTACAAGGGGTGTTCAAATGAAAAAGGTACGAAACGACACCGTGGGTATAAATGAAGAATTTATTCAAAGTATACGCTATGTGCCTGATCACAACGATCCCATCGATGAACGAGCCGAAGGATTCCTTGTTCCCAGGATTCATGTGGCCGTGACAGGACACAGTCCTTCACAGCGTCCTTGTGTTCGTCGTCCGAGTTCAAACACTTCCCTTTCAGGTGTCTTTTTTTTTTTTGCCAGGGGATCAAACACATGGAAATCCCAGGCGATGAATGGTGGCCGGTTTAACGCCTTCCACTGTCAGAAATCGCTTACCGCCGCGCTACTCCTCAGTCGTCGAATTTTGCAATGCGAACGCCATTCTGTCTTCACACGCACTGCCGCGTCAATTGGACGGCGATCTTATAAGAGCCTCTGCTCTCTACTGCGCATGCGGGCGCCCCCGCATGCTCCGATCTACGGCGGGGACTCAATCGCATCCCTAGATGTCTCGCTACGTTCTCCCAGAGCGGCATAGGCATCTATGTAAAGGGTCAAGTCGTTGCGAGGTTTCGTACCTTTTCATTTGAACGCCCCTTGTAGATAATGCGTTGGTCACTTCTTATTCTAACGGCCGTTAGCGCCTCTTCGCAAATAGTACTTGTCTTAGGGCACATCCTAAACATATGGTGATGCAGTATACATGCACTGCAGAGGCTAAAATGAAACGATTAGGGCTTCAGCCATATATGTACTTTTTCTCTGGGGTAAACATTCTCTCTGTGTCTCAAGTAGCAACGCAGTGTTTGTAATGGACAAGGGGGAAGGGGTGGACGCATTCGCTGTCAGCCCCACGAGGGTAAGATCCAAACGTTAGGCGGGTGGGAGGGCAGGCAGGCTGGCAGGCGGGCGTTTCCGCCGTCAAAGCCGTCGCTGAATTGCCATCAGTGTGCGCATTAACGTGCATTTCGCAAGACAGAAGGGTCTCTAGTGAAGCGCAGTGCGTTAAGCTGCAATACAGGTAAGACAGATGCGCCTTCACGCTCAAGCGTCGCAGGTTTCTGCTGCTGAGAGCGAGTTCGTGGGTTCGACATCCTGCGGGTGTGGACGGTTTCCAGTCACGGCGGAGCACGACCATACTACAAGAACTTTCTTGTGCTTAAACTGAAACGCTCGTTAAAGAAATACAGGTGATCAAAATTGATCCGGAGCCATTCATCAGCCCGCTAGTTCAGTGCGTTGTGGGCCGGCAAACCTCCTCCTCGTCCTCCTCGCCATCGTCATTATACTCATAACCCTACCCCCTCAGTGTGTGCTCTGAGAGTACGCTAAATCCGTAAATCGATCGAGAACAAGGGAGAAGTAATTTCTAATCCACCTTTCAGTACTCCGAAGCGACACGCACAAAAAAAAACAATAATAATAAACCTGGTACTCAGCCTAACAAGAATGGACTAGCCATTCCAAGCTCCGAATCTAGACATGTCATCAGAATCTCGCATATCTCGACAACGCTCTCTCGACGTGTGAATTCCATTTGTATACCGCCGCGTAAAGTCTCCGCGAGCCAACGTCGCAGCCAGAAAGGTACGAACGATGTATTTCCTAATTAAAGCTCACACGACACTCTGCACCTGTAACTCTCTGTCTTTTTTAGTTTTGCTTGTCTTTTTTTTAAATTTCTGCTTTCTTTCGCTGCCATCCATTGTATCGTGTGGAGGGTATAATTACAACCTTTCACGGAATCGTCCCACTTCTTCTATTCATATGAACTCATTTTGCATGCGACCGTATATATATATATATATATATATATATATATATATATAGAGAGAGAGAGAGAGAGAGAGAGGCAACACGGCACGGCACGGCACGGCGGCTTTCCAAATGGCGCTACATAGCAGAGACAATGGATTCTCGTTTCGGCATCGGCGCGAACGGCGGTAATTTGACTCGGCAAACACACAAAGGACTTTCTCTGTGGCGCGACGACATCCCGCGCTGGCTGCAGGCTCACGTAATACAAGGCCTGGCGCCTCGTTTGATGTGGAAGCGAGACTATAGAGACAATGAGAAACAAAATAAGAGAGAACACGAGATTGGGAATGCGGATGGGACGATTCTGGAAAGAATAAAGAAGAAAAAGAAACGTACGTTGTTTGGCGTCTCTCTCGGCTTTTCCCGCCAACTGGGGCGGAAGTGAAAGATTCGCATGTTGCGCGAAACAGCGCGAGCGAGCGCTTCCATATCAAGTGTCGCGGGAAACGAAATAAACAACGTTTTTAATGCCCGCTCATTTGTTTTCCGCCCGTGTAAGAGAGAAAGAAGGAAAGTTGTGGGAATGGAACACCAAATTGCTTTCGAGATTCTCCGGTAAGAAACAAACGAAATTTCCGAGTTAGTCGGGATCCAAGCCGAGCCGAGTCGAGATGGAGGAAAATCCTTAAGAGATTGTGCGGATTCATGTTTCGTGAGCTTTCTTTGAAAAAGAGTTCACGTTCGCATTATCTCTGCGTAGAGCGAGCGTTCAAGCATGCATGCTAGAAACCGAAAGTCGGAAGGCTTGCGTATAGTTTAAACACGGCTGCGGAATTTGTTCCTTATTTGTCATTAATACGTATGTAGATGTTTTAAAATTTTAAGATGTTTTAAAAAGGGTATTAATGTTTAGCTCGACGCCTGACACTAAGGTATTTTTTGTTTGTATATTCAATTGATTGGACCCATTACCAGCCTACGGTCCAGAGATTGATTGCATTTCCCCTGTTTTATATGTTGTAACAACAAAAATACATTTCACTTGAATTCTCATTTAATTTCTCATAGTTCTACGCCACAGGCATCATGCGGAGGGGTGTTGCCTTCACAATGAAGAAAGGAAATGATGCAAGATAGGCATAAAAGTATTATACGTAAAAGCAAAAAACGATTTCTTTTATTCCACATGAAAAAGAGGTCGCGTATTCGTTGTCATCGTGCGTAGAATGATAGCCTTAGAATCTCACTCATTGATTTGTGCGTTAACTTTTTTCTGATCATCATAACCGAATATGAGCTTGAAGACCGCGCTGAATGAGAGCCGGCATTTCCAATGATCGCGTGCGTGCTTCTCCGGAAAACTTATGCCATGTAAGCTGTTGTTCGGGGTGTCTTATTTCCCGCGTTGTACCATACACCACAGACAAAAAGTTCTGCTACCCCCCTCAATTTTCTTTCTATTTTATCAGCTCTAGTGTTGAAAATGGAGCGAATAGTTCTAAACCCCCTAAGGGCGCTGTTTATATACTTTTTTTACAAGTTCACGTTTGTATATATTCGCAGCTAGAGCTAAGCTTGTTTGGCGAGAGATACAGGAGTAAACAGAAGAAGCAGTGAATACACATACCCTGCGAAAACGAAATGAGGAAAAAAAAAACAGTAAGTAAAGTACCCTCACGCTATCTACATATACGCTCTCAGCAGGCTTTGTTTGATCGAGTAGACTACATAATCCACTACGCGCGCGTCCCCTCACGATCTACTTCTTCACCGAGTCTGTCGTCCGTTGGCCAAGTGCTAGCAAAATCTGGTCACCCCGCTAGATCAAACACGCTTTAGTGTGTGCAGTGCGTGTGTGAATAAGAGAGAGAGAGGGGGGAGAAGAAGAACGCAACATTATTCAAACAGTGCACATGCGTACATTCGACGCTGTTACAACATTCCTAATCTTCTTGAGTGTTCGGCGAGGTTTCGGTTGTGGATATTATTTTCGGCTTGTGCGAGTGTTTTCATGTGGTGTAAAGTGTTTTATCTCCTACAGCTCGCGCCTCGGTGCGAGGTAAACTGTGAAGTGGCTCTGGCTGTTTTATTTGTCTGACGATTTTTGCTATTACATTGTCGATAAAGTACAGTGTTTTAGCGCCAGGCCCCTAAGCGGCTTGCGTACGTAAGCCCTCGCGTACCTTTGTATTCTCCATGGGTGCGGCCGGGGGTACAAAGGAACGCAAGAGTGTGCGTACGCAAGCGGCTTGGGGTCTCCGGTACAAAACTCCCTCAATAAGCGCAACAAACCCTCTGCTACGCATCGGCAAAATCTCTCAGCATTAGTTTTCTACGACCACATGTTCAGGATACGCCACGCCCACTTTCGTGTATACGTAAAACTGGGCGTGGTTGAAGGTTTCTTACGGCCACGCCTATTAAAACTATCGAATAAATGAAACATTGAGCATTTCACAGCACTTTACACGTCTCGCTTCGAGTTTTAACGCAAAGCGGTAGTATTTCCGAGTTATGAGAAAGTATATCGTTTACTCGCCCAATTAACACATCACGGGAGGTGTAAACCGGTGCGGCGTAATTAAGTGACGCCGTACTTCCTAATAGGCAAATCTTAACGTAAAGGAGCAAGAAGGAACGGGTGAGATACCGGGGAAAGAACATCAAAGGAACAATAAAACAAAACCAAGGAACCATATCCCGTTATTGTACCGCGCAACAGCCATCGCCCTGTTGAGCGCCACCTGCTAGCTTTACTACGAATGGCGAAGACAATACCCCGCGCGACGGCGCCCATTGTTCTTGCAGCAATTCATCTTAAACGAAGGGGCGGTCGTGACCAGAGTTTTTCTCGGAGTTTCGCAACAGCCTGCTCTCCTATACCGCTTCGCGCTGTGCGCTAAGAGTTCCCGCAACATTTAAGCGTGAATTATCTCTGCTGGCGTCGTACATTTGTACATTCTTTCAAGTTACAACCTCCCATTAGCAACTGATACCTCTATCCCCGCCCATGAGACAAGAACGTGTATAAATCTTTGCAGAGAGTGCGGCGGCCACGGTGGGCCTATGAGCGTCGCCCGCGTTGTTTGGCAACACTCCAAGTGTTGGAGGAAGGAAAGAAAAAGGAACCGTGAGGCGTTGTTTTGGTCGCATCCGGTCATTTGTTACGAGTTGCCTAATTCGAAAACCGAGTGCCAGGAGGATGCTATAAGGAATGGAACGGAGGGTGAGCTCAACAGCTTGCGACGTTGTTGAATTCGCCGTAGCTTGCGTGATAAGTGGGACGCCGAGATTAATTTCGACTCGTTCACGAATACGCCTCCTTATGTATAGATTTTGATGTCAGTGAACACAGACTCAGGGATTCGCCGAAGATTCTGTTGTATACAGCCTTTGTTGGCGGTGATACGTAGTAGCAGGCCTAGACAAAGCGCAGCGAAATCGATGTGAGCCAGAGACGGGAAGTCGCGACGCATGCATTGCCAGTTTGCTCTTCTCTCTTTCTATGACTTTAGGTAAGTGTTTCAGAGCAACACTACTTCATTCCTTCAGACATTCGCGTTGTTCCATTTCGCACGAGTTGCCAAAGCATACATCGAAGAAAGAACTTCAATAAGCAGCATCAAAGTGCGTGTCGTGCTGGCACGTGCAGGAGTGACGTATACAATTCTTCAATATAATAGCATGTACATACGTACATTGCTTAATGTACATACACTTACAAAATGCTTTATTTGTGACCGATAGCTGCTACACTTGCCATTCTCGTAATCTAACGGACCTTTGATTCTTAACGCGAATATTCTTTGTATAAACCACGTCCACATCACCTGGTGATGCGGATCCACTGCAGAGGCGCTAATTAAACATACAAATCTGTATTCCCAGCACCTGCAAATAAAGGTAGAACATGCTGAGCGAAATTTGTTTGGCGACACTTTACTTTTTTCTGTCTCGTTGTCACTTGTTCGCGCTGGAGAATTTCACTATAAACCTTCTGTGTGCGTATTCGAGTCACTTCCTAACAATTTCTCTTATTCTTTTCTAGAGGGTAGAAAAGTCTAGAGGGCCTCTTCTAAGGGAACGTAGAGGGTAGAAAACCAGAATAAGTTTGTTAACCTCCCAGCCTTCTTTGCACTCTCTCTCTCTCTCTCTTTCTGCCTTGTGTACCCCGCGTTGGTTAACGAACTCGCGAAAGGTGGTGGCGAAAGCTTTTTCCGCCGGCGTAAACAGGCAGTTAATATGCGCCTGCTTCGGCACCGGCAAGCCCATTCAAGGACGACAATCGAGCAGGCACATGACCGCGGCAAATAGTCGTTTGCTCACTCCACCCATAGAATCGAGCTTGCAGTGCGCGCAGTCCGAATGTTAAAGAGAAGTCCGCGAAGGACGCGCGCCTTAATGACTGTACCGTAATTAATAGACAGTATAGGAAGCGGGGTTAGCTGTAAATGGTGGTGGCTGATGAATGGGGCGTCGTTATTTTCTTCTTGTAATTTACCTTCGAGAAGGCGCATTGCGCTCGAGGAGCGTACAAAACGCTGCACAGCTTGCACGCAACCAATGGCGCCTCCTCGTTGTACTGTGTAGGTTAGGTTAGGTTAGGTCGAGCATATGCTCCACTTTTAGAATAAGGCGCGGTTAACGGTTTAACTTGGTGCACGTCTTTGAACCCATGGCGGCGTCTCTAGATTTCTTTAGTTCTGGCCGCAAGGGTTCCATTCCAGGCTGCGGTATGCGACCATATTCTGACGAAGCCAATATGAGAGCACTCTAGTACATATGTATCGACTTCAGTACAAGTCCTTCTTGGGTGAATTTGTGTATGCTAAACAAACTGTAGTAACTCAAAACTCGAAAGTGAAAGTGGACAGCAGGGGAAAGGAAAACAGCGCAGCGTCTTTCTTTCCTTGCCTTCTGTCGCAGCATTGCGAAAGGGGAGTGTAAAGGGGAGCGATAGAATAGGGATGGAAAAGGGGAAAAAGCGACGAATTTGCTGACGCGTCCTGGATTGCACCTCTAGCCAAAGGTGTTAGCGTAAGCCTGTCGACATCAAGAACGACAAGAGTGATTTCACCGCCTTGCGGGCAGAGGAGCGATGGGAACGGAACTGGCAGCAGCTATTGCGCGGAAAGCGGCTTTAACCAGAATTACTGACCATCGGTTTAGACAGCCAAGCTTCCCAGACTCTCTCCATCCAGAAGTTTGTTTGTTTGTTTTTATTTTTGTAGCAGTAACGGGGACACGCAGAGACGAGAAGCCTCGATAATTGAGTCTTGCTGACGCGAAAGTTCGACCCCAGTGCGGCCGATAAGTAGCCTAGTCGGCCGTATTGGGACACACGGATTAGCCTTCGCTGTAGCAGGCAATTAGTACAGACTCGCGGTCGATTCTGCGCGAACGAAGAGCCGGCGCGCGAGGACGAATTCCTCCTGCGGGCTGCCAGAACAGCTCTGCTTCCTCGATGGTATCATTTGTATCCGACCGCAATCGGGTAGGCCACATTCATTCCGCCCACTAAACGGTCGCGTCCTATACAGTGGGGCGGCCCGTCTTCGGCCTCGGCCATTGTTGGAGATCGAAGTTGCGGCCATCGCGTATAGAGCTGATAGAAACCGGCACGAGGATTCGTAGAGCCGTGGTGGAGACCGGAAGCGGTGTTAGTGAACTTACCCGTCCGTGCATTTATAAGCCGCGGCAGTTGACTGGACGGCTAATTGCAGGAAGGACGTTCCCATGTGGTATATATATATGGCTGCAGCGCGTAGAAATGAGGTCACTGCCTACTTGAGTGTGACTTCTCACGGGAAAAAAAAAATTCACACGTTCCCTTATGTATATTCGCCTACGACGACTAGTGGGCGGAAGGCATCTTCTTCTTTTTGATATCAGTCGATGTATCGATCCTCCACTGCCCCACTCCGAAAGCTTTCTGCAGCTTACGAGGTTTTGCACTGCCTGCGGGATCGCAGACATTGCAAGCTTTCTGCACCGCACGAGGTTTTGTAGTGCCTGCCTCCGAGATCGGCCCACCTTTGACCAAACGACGATGCCATGTGAAGACGTCACCATGTGGCGTCAAGTTGCGTGACGTCATATGATGACGATGTCATCACGTGATGACGATTTTCCCGCATCACTCGTGTTGACGCCGACAGTCAATTTTCGTGTTCGATGAGGCATATAAGGCTTTCGCCTTAATAATAAACTGAGGCGGAAGAAAGCGCACTTTTGCACGAGTGCACTGCGGACATATACGGGTATCCTAAAAATGTGAACTGCTTTGGACCAAGAGATATCCGCCCTGGTAACTTCGCAGGTAAGGTGTCGCGTTGTTAAAGGGGCCCTGCAACACTTTTTGAGCAGGGTCAAAAAGCACTGCCAATGGGTAGTCGAGGCTCCCTAGAACACGCGAGCCAAATATTATAGCGAAGCGAGCGGCCTGGAATTTACAATAAATTCTCAAAGTCAGCTGAAAATCGCTCCCTCTTCTCTCGACAAATGATGTATTAGTCCGCAATATATGACGCGATTGTCGCCAGTTCCACCATTGGCTGATGTTATAATCACGATAACACCCTCATTATTACCTTAGTTGTTAATTTTGAGTTCAATAAGTAGATAATATGTATGTTTATATTGTGTTATGCCGTTAAAACACCGAACAAACATTAATATTAGCACTTCCGGTCTCACCGACAGCTCGTCTGCTCGTAGTTGCGTGGTTGCGTTTTCTTCACCATGTGCAGTGCCGAAATCGTGAATATTTCTGTGCTTTTGACCATCGCCGGTTGCCGTTGAGAGTGCCAGCCGTTCGAGTGTTGCCTCGTCAGCTGGAAACTGCATCGTCGGCACGTTCTCACGACCGACCGAGGCGGCGGTGCAGCATTTCTCCGATAACAATGCTGGCGCCGGCTAGCTTAGGATACCTGTGTTCGCTGTATGGCGAGAGTCCCGTTCGCTGTCTGTTCAGTATGTCATCGAGCCGTACCTCGGCGTATCCTCCCCGTAGTCTCAGGTTCCCGAGAAACCGCGACACAGCAACCAAGCAGACTCGCATTTTCACGGTAGCTGCAGACAGCCGGGGGATGGGTCCGCGCCGGCCCGATGCCCCACGATCCTTTCTTCTAGACTTTAGTTCTTTGTTGTCAGCCCGCACTCGCTGTGCGCCCGCATTCGAAGAGCAAACAGCATCGAAGTGCCGCCACTGGGAGAAGGGTGCACGAAGCTTTGCCGTGTTGAATACGATTCAAGCGCGAGCAGTGCGACGAGGCGGTGTATCGGGGTGTGGGTCGAAACCCATCTCAGCTGTCATTCGTTCCAAACGCGCACGCAAGTTTGCGTCCATGGTTGGCAGAGCGATAAAAACACTACGGCAGTTCGAGGTGCACACCCAACATTACCAAACCGACTCGCAGTTTTCAAGCACGCGCGATACACGGTGCCATGGGCTCCGCCGCTCGACGACGACCGCGCGAGCCGACCGGAAGTGGCGCCACAGACCACGTGGTTGCGCCGAGACGCCAGAGAGAAAAAAATGAAGAAATGCCGCCGGCGCTGGCGTCGCCTCCTCGCACCTCCGCCCTTCACGCCGCGCGCAGCTTTCCGCGCGCTCGCTGCGTTGAGTTGAGGGAGAAAGCTGCGGAACGTGATCTCTGTAATTTGGTAACACCACTTAGACTTCACGGATTCGAAAAATTTTTGCGGCATATGACTCGTGAAGAGTCATACGTCAATAATGAGGCTATTTCAATATAACTAAAAGAGGTGTTGCAGGGCCCCTTTAAGCTCGAGGGCGCGGGTTCGATTCCCTGCCACGGCGGCCGCATTTATGTGGGGGCGAAGTGCAAAGAACACCGTGCCTCATATGGTGGATACGGCGGCTAGTATTGTGGTTCTGGCTCGCGAAACCGCAGAATTTTTCAGCCATAGAGAAATAGAACCATTGGCTGATGGTTTCCGGAGTTGTTTGCTTGGTCATGCGCACAGGTGCCATATCTGACTCGAGTTTAGGTTGGGTGATGCATGTAATGCGCGTAAACAGGAGCGATCCGTGTGGGCACGTGAAAAGAATCCACCCTTATCGATTAACACAAAGACCGACCCTCTCCCTACCCCTTTCTTGCCTTAACCTACTAAACGGCATGTCGTGTAAACCACTAGGTTGTTATGGCACGTTAAGGACAATACTATTTCAATTTCTGTCCCAACCACCGACGTACTGAATTAGCGCAACAAGAACACGCACTTCAATAAAATTTGTTACTTGAGGAGTTGGTTCACGATGCTCCTGAACCACTCCGTGTTGCGCCGGTGTGTGGGTCTCTGTTATAGTTACGCGCATTTTATAATCCTTAACCCTTTAAGGAGCTTTGTATACTCTTGTGTACGCAACTTGTTTTGCTAGTTGTGTCAACTAGTGGCTAAGAAAGAGCAATGTACATTCCTCATTGGATGAATTGAACATCCTGCGTAATAAATGTGTCTTCGTTTTCCTTATTTCGCTTTGTATTGCTGTATGTGATCGTTTTGCTGAATGCACTATACGATGTTCGACGAGTCGTACGACGTGCCGCTTTCCGCGAGGGACGTCCATATTTTTTGTTTGCTCGAAATGAGCATACCCGAAAACGAAATTGCACTAGCGTTCTATCGTGGGATCTGACACTTTATTCAAAAAGAGCACATGAATAAGTAGAGCTTTACGTACAGTTTAGTTAAGTATAATTACTGAAGAAAGCACAAATCAACGTATTGTGACATCATTTTCGTTCCAACGGGATATCGGATGCTTTGGAATAATGTTGTGCAAATCTGGCGTATTCACAAGCAGTTCTTCATAAGTCGCGCCTGAAAGGGTCATGGATACACGCACCAAGCAGTAGGCAAATCGCGTTGCGGGTTACTTCCATGTTTCTTTGATTTGCCCCGTGAGCAGTATGCAAGACCGACTATACAAACCCAGCAGATCCTGTCCCAGCACACTGGGACTCGCCCGGGTGGCCCATGCACTGCGAGTGTGGGGCCACCCCGACGGGGCTTGTCTGGCTGTCTAGCGTCCCGGTTTTTCTGTGAACAACCTCGCGTCGCCGTGGTCGCGACCGCGTGGAGGTGGGCGCCTATTTTCGGTGAGACGTGAGGGAGTTCCTTCTTGAATGAGGAGAAGGGCGAGCAAAATGGAGGCGGCACTGTCGGTCGCGACGGTGGTCGCCTCGCATCCGCTGACACGACTCTTCTTTCCCTCCTCCGTCGTGGTCTCGGTCACGCATCTATCGCGCGCGAGACGGCGCCGAAAAGAACGAGAAGAGATGGAAGCCGACGTCCTTGCAAGCGGGAAGGAAGCGCTATATTTCAAAAACCTGGCTTCTTATGCTCTTCTCTCTCTTTTTTCTTTCTTTCGTTACTTCATTGCCGGCGTCGCGCTAACGCTGCGGCCGTGCGCCGTGTTTGTTTACTCTTACTTGACACCTTCATTGCCGTCAAGTGTCGGGAGAGATCCTCTCAGCAGCTTCAGTTCGCGACCTCCATCGCCATGTTGAAAGGAGGAAATAAAGCAAAGAAAGAAACAAGCAAAAAAGCAATACAAATAAGACGATGGTCCTAAAAAATTACGTCTGCTATTTCTTTCACGATGCGTCTCCAGATCGTTGTGGAAGCTGTCTTTGAGATCACAAGTTGACCGCTGCTGATTAGAAAGCCATTGCATTAAATCCGAGTGAAGTTCTGAATGAATGAATGAATGAATGAATGAATGAATGAATGAATGAATGAATGAATGAATGAATGAATGAATGAATGAATGAATGAATGAATGAATGAATCATCACAAGATTTTTTGAAACGGCTCCTTCTCCATGCGCTAGCCGTTTCGTTGGCGTCTGATTGCATACAGCTGAAGAAAGCAAGATTTCACCCTTACAACTTTCTTCTGCCTCGTCCTTACTCCGAAGAACAATTCAGTAAGAACGTGCATGTATCAGTATCGAACAGACGCCCAAAACACGAATAAAAACAGCGAGAACAACTTACCGTGTGGGATCCAATCAGTGGCCCCCAAGCATACTGACACAACACCCTTTAAACACATGTATTAATGTATTAAAACATATGTCGTAATTGTGACGTTGCTAGTCGCGTCATTTGATCCGCTTTTTAACACCACAGGAAATCGGCATGAAAAATAAACTATTACTGCTATTTTATTTTCTAATTATTCAGCTGTACTTTCCTTAGTCATAGGAAACTTTGACAAAAAGAAAGAAATATACAGGCACGTTAGGTTCGGCAACTCTTATTTCTACGTCACCGAATTATGCTGCGCATTATTTATATAAGCACCGCCTTACGTCTTAAGCCAAAGGTTGCAGGATCGAATCCCGGCCGCGGCGGCCGCATTTCGATGGAGGCGAAATGCTAGAGACCCGTGTACTTAGATTTAGGTGCGCGTTAAAGAGCCACAAGTGGTCGAAATTTCTGGAGCCCTCTACTACGACGTGCCTCATAATTTTGCCGTGGTTTAGGGACGTGAAATCGCAACAGTTATTACTATCCTCCTTAAACCAGTGTGTCTTCATATCTTGACACACGCTTCATGTCTAAGTGCGAACAGCGCGCACTCTTTTATACAAAGTGCACATGCGCCGTCGTGAGCATCGTCGACCAAACCTGAAGTGGGCGTAATGTTAAGGATTTCTAAACCGGCAAGGATTTCTAAACCAACCTCCTTGCATTCTGTACGTGCCCGAAACATCTGCTTGTGTCGACAGACGCGAAGACTGCAGCGACGTCGTCTCGTCTCCGAGGCATTTCGCTCCGTTGCACTAGCGACGCTGCATTCCGCTATGGTTAAGACTTACGACATCATTGTCGCCCATTCTCTCTGTCGTTTACTCACTCCGGCACTTTGTGTGTATATATGCAGGCACTACTGTTTACCGTAGCACGACGAAAGAACTGCGTGCGTGTGGTCTGCCACAAAAGCCGCACCACTGTGCACCTCCTAACGTATTGTAAGCTGGGCTCACATCCGCGGACGCGAGTCATACGAGACCGGGTGATAAAGGTGAAGTTGAAGCGGTTTTGTACGTTTTATGTTTCATAATTGTTGATGACAGTATGAGGATTAATGCTACTTATCCGACGTTCTACCGTGATGATTATGTTTGTGATGAAGGGCTGTATTAGAAACGGCTATCCAAGATATCCCTCTATAACTCGTCCATATAGAGCCGTACAAAAACATGCACTTCTTTTTTTTTTTTTTTTGTCGGCCGCGATGCCGGAGTAGTTATACGGCCCTGGGCTATATAGTGACCCGTAAGTCCCAGGTTCGGTGCCGGCTGCGGCGGTCGCAATTCGGTGAAGGGGAAATGCTATGGAGGACCGAATACTGTGTCAGAGCTCACTTTAAAGAAAACACCAGATGGTCGAAATTTCCCAAGCTCTACACTTCGGCGTGCCTGATAACCATATCGTGGTTTTGGCCCGTAATATTTCACATATTATTGTCAGACACATGTGTTTCGCATATGACAAAAAGCATTAGAAATCTCTACAAGACAAAAAGTTACGTAGATCCAACGCGTAGGCCAACTACAATGTATATGAAGAGATTCCGCGAAGCTCCTAATGATGTGCTATATACGATTAAATACGATGCCTACATTTGTGTTTAATTTCATACCATGCAACGCGTAATAACACGCAGTGTTTATGTTCACGCGTGGTACGCCATTTACTAGCAATGCTGTAACTCAAACACAAAAGGGTAAGGGCTTAGTCCGCGGCAAAGAAAGATTTATTTTGCAAGTAAAGATAAGCAGAAAGGAGCGTGTTATTCTATAATACGATTTTTTTTTCTATAAACTTCTAGAAACTTATATAAATTAACGAAGGTGAAGTTCACTTTTAGTTTATAGAACTTCATGCGCACAGTGAACTAAAAGCACTGTACTATTAGGAAACCATGACAGCGCACGCATACGACATTCGTGCATGCGTTGACGTGATTCTACACCACAATATTCAGTATACAATGCTCGCAGCACAGCCAGCGATGCGAGCGCGCAGTCTGGGCGCTCTCGCGTTGCTTTGTCTGCGAGGTACGCGCGTGCTCGCCGTACCGTATCGACTTCACGGGCACAAGGACGAGACTACGGAGTTGCTCATTTCTCGTGTCGAGATTCTCTCGGCTCCGCGCGAAGAAAATTCTAAGCATGGCACTAACCCGTTCGAACCGCTAGATAGGCTTGATTTTCTCGATGACCTGTATAAAATAATCATCGTAACGTGCACTAAACTTGAGATGCATGCCCCAGTCAACCGCAGTCGGCAGACGCGAAGTGAGAATGTAAACAGACTACAGTTAAAGCTCGATCTAACGAAACCCCATTTTACGAATTTACCGATCTAACGAAGAAACTTGCATTCCCCGGCATGTACCCATAGGGTTCAGTGTTGTTATCAAATCTAAATGACGAAACTATCATGGCACGAAGCCCGATGTAATGAAGTCTTCAGAATATAAGTGAGTAAAAGATGCAGTGATTTTCTTTCTAATTCTGACACAAACGGGTTTTTCGACAGCCGTGCGTTGCAACTCAATCGCGTTAAAACATCTAGCCGCCCAAGTCACGACCATATAGTTTTTATTTTGACGAGGCTGGCTGCGCGCAGCGCCAATGCGCGAGCAACGGACCAGCCGGTATAGCGTTTTCGCGTATACCAAACGGCGCGATGGCGGTTTGTTTACCCTGTAAATGCTGCCGCAGGAACACGGTGATTGTTTTCGATATTTAATAGTTTAGGCGACAGGCGGCACTTGTCGTCTCCTTGCAACTTTCTTGCTCTACCTGCGCGCACAATCGCTGCATTCAATCTCCCCGTCTTTGCATATGGGCAGCTTTTCAAAATCTTCACGTGACCGTCTACCTCGCATCTATCGTCCGGATATGGGAGGCTCCATGAATCGGGCTGCCCTAGGGGGCTCTTCAAACGCGCAGGCCCGTCTTAGTTCCAAATAAAATGGCGCGGAAGCTTCCGGGTGTCGGTATACGGTACAATTTTAGATTTCGAAGGACCGAAAAATTCCTTTCTCGATGTTACGAACTTCCCGGTTTAATGAAACAATTCGAGCACGGTCATCACTTCGTTAAGTTGCGTTTAAGCTGTAGTAGAGTTTCTCGGGAAGGATTTGTTTCTTTCTTTTTATTATGAGAGTCCTATTTCCCTCATAAAACGGGAAAAGCGACCGTCGGCGGAGTCGGCATTAGCACAAGTGATGCAAAAAAAATCATCATCACGAGATGACGTCACCACATCACGTCATCATGACGCCAAAACTTTGACGTCATCTTGGCGTCTCATAACGCGGCGTCACATGGTATACCGTCATCACATAATACATCGCCGCTTGCTCAAAGGTGGGCCGATACAGGAGGCACTGCAGAACCACCTGAGGTGCAAAAGGTTTCCAATCCCTCCGATCCCCAGAGTCAGTGCGAAACCATGTTGGGTGCAAAGAGCTTTACTGGTGGGGTTGGGGGGTGAATAACATAGTTGCCTGACAAGAAAATGAAATCTTTCGTCCTCGGAGTCGTCCTAGTTAAATGCATAAGCGACCATGCGACCTTTTTCTTTTTTTTTTTACCATTCAATAGGAAAAGTTCGAGCCTTCAGGTGGCTCCGTGTGCTTATAGTCGCTTGGTAAAAATTAATAAAGCAAGGCTTTAACAAGCCAAAATAAAAAAAAAATGATGACAGTAAAAAAGCATTGCGGCAATATATGACACTACAGTGCGACTCCAAGGCGCACACGACCCATTACAAGCAGACAGACAGTACACGAATTAAGAGGTCTCGAACATCAGTCCATAAAAAACAAAACAAGCAAGTATACCGACACGGCTATTCAATGCACGCAATATAATAAGATCCGAATAACAAAAAAAGCTGAATCCGGCTTCTCGTTCTGTTGTTGCGCAATTATATATCTTTTCAGAGTAAAAGACGCAGACGGAAGAGAGATAGGAAACCGGTCTTATAACAAGCCGCGATGACGACTTCAGCAAGTTGGGATGATATCACGTTTCTTTTTCTTATTTTTGTTTCTTCCTTTGGTCGAACCTGCGAGGCAGGTGCCAACAAAGCCGTGTGAGCGAGCGCGTGTCCTCCTAACAGCCACGTGTAAAGGCGTCCAAGGCCGCCATTGCTGCGTCGCGTACAGAAGGACCTTTTCCGCGCTGACACGCACGCAGCGATGGCGTGCTTGCTTCTGCGAATATAAAGCGCGCATCGAAGCGTAAACACACGCGCCCCAACTATGCCGAGCGAATCACAATTCGCGCCTATAGATGACACTGTCTGCCAAACGACGATTACATCTACACTATAGGGCGCAGGCTGCGCAGCTGCCAACTGCGAGAGGTGCCGCTGTGCGGGGTTGGGGGTAATCTTCTAATTAGTATACCCTCTGTGGTATACCTTACCGTAAATGGCGTTGCGGTGCTCAGCGCGAGGTCACGGGTTTGATTCCCGGTCACTGCGACCGCATATAGGTGGGGGAGAGACATATCAGAAGAGGAAGACAGGGAGCTTAACCACACGCTACAGCATCCGGTATGCTGCCCTGTACTGGCGTGGGGAAATAGAGGATTGGAAAGAGAGCAGAGAGAGTGAGATAACAAAAAAATAAATAATAGGAAAAAAATATCGTCGCATACACACACGAGAGCGTTCCACTCAGAGTCGTTCAGACAAGCCAGTAGGTCGCAAGAAGCCTCCTAACGCTTCTACTGCCGTCTTCTGCGATGTTAAGTCTGGAAGATAAGGCGTAGTATCCTTTCCTATGACAGAGGTTAATTGGTCGTCTAACTCGTTGAGAGCATTACAAAGAGATTGTCTCCGTGTGCTGTACTGCGGGAAGTCGCACAGAACAAGTCGAATCGCTTATTCATTTCTGCAGTGCAAGCAGGCGGCGCTGTCGGCCATCCCACATATGCGAAACGAATACGCAAGGACAAATATAAGCAAGAACACCCGTGTGCTTGGGTTTAGAGGCATGCCAATTTGTCCAGGGTGTCAAAATTAACGCAATATCCCCGACTGGCATGGGTCAGAATTATATCGCATTTTAGATGCGAAGCATCTTATGAGCGAGCTTGATCCGGTGGCGTCCGCGCTCCACTGCGCATGCGCCTACTCTCTCTCCCACTCTCCTCCTTTACGCAGGTGTTCGGTCGCCTTCTCTCCTCTCCTCCCCCGCGCTGCAGCCGTAGCGCAGCCAAATACAGCCTGTAACCCACTCTCTCCTCCCCCTATCCCATTTCATGAGTGTATAAGCGCGTGCCGCTCGGTCCACTTCCGTCATTCTCGCTTCGCTCCCGTTCAGGTGAGTTGTAACGTCAACGTCGGCGCCAGCAGCACTCCAACCTCTGCCGAGATCGTCGCGGAGCAGCAGCAGCGCAGGGCTCGCTACCTAATGATAACACAAACACTATATACAAACCGCACACACTAACGGAAACGCCGAGTGAACGTAAACGGAAACTTGGTGTGCACCCCCAATGCTGCTTCGCATCCCTCTCATTTTTCCCTTTAGTGGGAGATGGTGTAATGTTTGACAACGCTAAACCCCAGAATACTTTAATTTCGTGTTTTTAGAGTGTTTAGTCTGTTAGTCTACCGGTATACGCAACGGATTTCGTGGTTATCGGACGCTTGGTTGACGCTTGATTGTGGTGCGTGGTCTGTGACCACTCTGCTTGTTATAGAACTACCTAAATCCTCACTTGTGCGTACGAAAATCAGAATATAATTTCGAGCCACGCCATATTGCCACGTGCCGTACCCGGCTTGACAGCTGCAACAGCCAAGCGAGGGCTGTTACGTTACCTACACAGGTTAGGGCCGACTGAGAAACTTCCGATGGGCCCATCGTATCAGTCAGGGAAATATCTGATGACACGCATGCGCATGTGTTGTCTTACCTTGCAGCGCTTAAACACTGGCAGGACATAAGCTGTAGGTTCTTCTGTTCGGCAGCAGCCGTGCATGTACACGCCGCTCTGGTTCGGCTAGTTTCCTTTGTGTTTACTATTCGAGGCACAAGTTCGCCCTATTAACAATAAAGCTTGTTTACCGCACCCTCGTCTTATGTGGATTCTGGTGACGAAGGTGCCCTGTGACAGTATATAACGGGCGACTCCGGAATAATTTCGCGCGCCTATATCCAGATGCATGCACGTTTTGACGTTTTACGTCTATCGAAATGTGGCCGCCGTGGCCAGGAGTCGACACCGCACCTCCTGCTACGTTGTGATGTTTCATTGCAGCTTTTCTCAAAAAGGAATATTTAGGAAGGCAATGGGTTCATGATTAGGCTATTGCCGAAAATCTAAGTTGGCTTAAAGTGTTAACGAACGTACACAAGAAATGGTAGCTGATTTGAGAAAATTCGATGAAAAGGCCTCCCACGTCCAGAGGCGTGGGAGGCCTTTCCAAGCAAGACAATGACGGATAGTTCGTGAATAAAATCGTAACAATGGGAAACGCGCAAGTGGACATAAGACGGAACAGCAGCCTTGCTCATGCGTAATCCCAAGAATTTCGAGAAGTTTGGAGTGAAGCAGTTGTTCTGCGAGGATTCGAGCGAAGTAATGCACTTTTCTATCGTTTTCGTTTTGTGTGCTCTCGGTTGGGCAAGTCATAGGCTTGCACGGGGTTCTACACGAGGGGAACCGGTGCTCGCGTGACTAAAATAACAAAAAAATGAAAAGCAACGTTCGCGTAATATAAAGTGCCCGGTAAAATAGCCAGACCGTATGGACTTCGCCTTCGAATCGTCTTAGGCGAATGCATATTGGACCCTATAAGATCTTTTCTTTTTTTCTGCACTGGCAAAGAAAAGATAAATGAAAGGGCGTTGGTTGCCGATATGCGCTTCGCCTTCTGCGCGCATCTCTATTCGAATGATAGCGGAGAGGCGAAACAGATGCAGCGTTTAGGATACGAGCTCACGAGGAAAAAAAAAGCGGAGCACTCAGGCGGGCAACACGGTTCGCTTATCTGATTTACCTCTTATCTTAGCCGACGCACTCGGCCCTATATATGTACGTACGTGCCGCGAACACCATATAAAAGCAGCCACGTTTGCTTGCGGAAACCCGTCTCTGGAGCGGCGCTTTCTATCGGCGAGGCACGCTGGCCGAAAAAGCGCCGCTCGGGTGGGTGGGACCCTTTTTGCCGAGGCGCAAAATCCCCCTTCGCTGAAGCTGCTCCCAAGTGCTGCAGATTGACGTTGACCGGTCAGCTGGAATCGAATTTCCTGCTTCCAGCCATGTGCGCCCCTCTCACCGTGGGTGACGTTACAAAATAGTCTCTCTCTCTCTCTCTCTCTCTCTCTCTCTCTCTATATATATATATATATATATATATATATATATATATATATATATATATATATATATATATATATATATATATATATATGGAGAGAGGGAGATCCTCTGAAGATGGCTAGTCCGCCAGCCGGAACGCTTCTAATAATAATAATAATGGTTGGGGTTTAACGTCCCAAAACCGCGATATGATTATGAGAGACGCCGTAGAGGAAGGCTCCGAAAATTTCGACCACCTTTGGTTCTGTGCACGTGCACCTAAATTTATGCACACGGGCCTCAACCATTCTCGCCTCCGCCGAAAATTCGTCCGCCGCGGCCGGGATTCGATCCCGCGGTCAGCAGTCGAGCACCATAACCACTAGCCCACCGTGGCGGGTAGCCGGAACGGTACGAAGAAATAAGTGTGTTCCGTTTCCCATCACAGTACTTTTAAAGTTTATGGCAGCATTTATGACGGTATAGCCAATAGCCAAGCGAAGCAAGCCCTCCTTATTCCATATATATATATATATATATATATATATATATATATATATATATATATATATATATATATATATATATATATATATATATATATAAACACTAGTGGGAAAGCATCATTACAGACAGAACAAGAACTTTTGCTGGTCACTTTTCTATTGTATCTTGTGCTACAATTCAATAATAATAATAATAATAATAATAATAATAATAATAATAATAATAATAATAATTCTGCGCTCGATCTATAACTTTACATCACCGTCAAAACTTGGTGAAATGTCTTTCTCTGCCCACAAATCAATGTCGTCGCAGCAGAACGCGCCTCCAGACATGACCGGCGCGAGGCGAAGTTTATGTATCGTGCATGTAAATGCGAGATCGGCTACATATGTGCTGCTGCCGCACTATACTACAAGTAGCAGCTCGCTCGGGCGCACAGGAGAGCGTATGTGGCGGCATAAGGTTTTACGGCTCACTCGAAGGAAAAGGAATCGCAGCCAAGGGCGGTTTCTCTTTATCGACTCCGCGTATGGAACGAAAAAATAATGGAGACCTCAGGCACGGTGGTGGTGGTGGTAGCAGCTGAGGCGATCGCATTTCGCATTCCAAACTGGTAAGTGGCTTCTTTCTCTCTCTCTTCGCCTATGTAGACCCCGCTGCCGTCTCACGTTGTGTATATACATTCGCGTACATCGTACATACACAGCGCGGCGCGCTCACCCTCGCCAGATCCTCGTGAGACTGGCACCCCTGTACGTGCAGCCAGTTCGATCGTCGGTCGGTCGGTCGAGCTTGCTCGCTTCGCGAGCTTCGCTCACCCAAGGTGTGTCCTTGGGTGCGCTCCATATATCAGCCGCGCTATCGCGTCTTACCCCCCCCCCCCTTACCCCCCCTTCCCCCCCCCCCCCCCCGCTCACCGCACCCCCCGTTTCTATCGGTTCCCTCGCTCGGCCTCCAAGATGAACGAGACGCCCCGCTTTCTCCCGATATCTATCTCCTCCGCTTCTTCCTCCTGCGTACATGGGCTTTTCCGCATTACACTGTGGCGGTACAGTGAAGATACCCACCGCTAGCGTTGGCTTCGTGAGATGAACGCTATAGACCGAACCGCTTCGCAAATGTTGACTTGTTTCTGGTACTGTTTGCTTCCTTGAAGCGGTGCTGCGGCGCAGATCACTTATTGCACCGTTAAATCGAAATCGTCCGTACAGAGCCCGGATTTAATGTATACATGCTGTTATTTTTTTAATCGATATCTTTCCGCCATCAAAACGAGTGGTCGCAGTTGTATACCTACGTCGGAGAGTTATCGGGCTTTTAAAAACATGTAACTAGCATTAAAAAACATGTAAATAATTTTTCATGGTGCTCTCACGTTCACCGGTACATTTTCTAGGCTCATGCGGGCTTGGCGATTTATTTCGCGCAAAACAAAAAAAAAACTACAGCTGAAAATGTTTGCGTCAGTACCCGTTTGAAGTGGCGGGTTTATATCGCATTGTAACGCTGGAAAATGAGGCGGGAATAGTCACTGGGCGCTCCACATTGCTTCGTCTAGTTGTCATGGAGTTGTCATGATACATGACAGTATGCCATACATCTCCTGCAGAGCCTTAGGCGATGTCGAGTCCGAGCAACACCGAGTCATGCGAGTCCCACGATTGCGCCAACATATCGCTACAACTCGTCCTCGCGTCTCCCTCAGACTGTTTCTGCATATCCTCCGACGCCCGCACCTCTACTCCGCTCCTGCTCCCAACAGATCTGACCTCGGAGCTGAATGTCGTTACTCGCTCTCACCCTTTCCTGTTTCAGGTCGCGGCACGTTATACCATGGTCTGGCGATGGTGCATGAATAGCCTGCCATCTACGACGTGTCGATTAATTTCTCTTCATCCGATTTATTCCTTATCATGTGCCGTCGACGCGCGGCAGAAACTGGTGGTAATGCCGGCGGCGGGCAGCCAGGATTTTTTTTTAATTCGGAGGGGAGGGGAGGAGGGGGGAGGATGTAGGAGGGAACACCCACGCAAGTGAGTTCCTTCGGGCTCACTTGACTAGTTCAATGACGCCATAGCGCTGAAGAAACAGGGACCAAGGGAAATTACAGGCTTATGTTTTGCATATATTTGTTCTTCGGGGAGGTGGCGCAAAAAGGGGCAGGCGAAAATTAGGGGGGGGGCAGGTTCTGCTGGCCCCGCCCCTGCACTCCGCTGACGGATCTCGGAATGTCAAGAGATTTTGAATGTAACCGTTATGCCATACTGGCATCTTTCCTCTAACGTCTGACAACTCAAAATCTGTATGCCTCGGTGGATTTTTCTTCTTTTCAATTTAATTATTTTACTCACATGACGCAATACGGGAGGCTGGTACCCTTAGGTGACACCGGCTACTCCTTTTTTTGAGAAAAGGGTAGCCACTGTAACACACTAAACAAAAATAAAGATCACACGAACTATGGCGCGCGGAGTGACGCTATATCTTGAACAGAAAACAGTCGCCACGCACCCCATCACAACGTTTTTGTGCGCATGAGGTTCGAGGAGTGCACAGCTGCATATGCAGTCAGAAATTTGTTCACTTATCGACAATTCACGAAAAACCAGTCTCGCGGGCAAATACACAGAACGTAAGAGCTCTATCATACTGGAACGATTGAAACGCACTGAATGAATGTTTCACGCACTCTGTTAATGCTCTCTTCATTCGTTATGTTTGGGCCTCGTGTCTGTCGTGCCCTGCACCCTCCGAACTTGAGTGAAGGAGTCAATGTCTTCTATTCCTATCGTCTTGTTTTCTTGTTTATATTTTTTAATCGTAGAGGGGGGGGGGGGTATCAAGTTAGCCATACTATCACGTTGTGATTGACTTGGTGAGACGATGTTCGATACTGATTACAGTGACCAGCTCAAATTTAAGAAAATATATATCGAGACAAAGACAAGCGCGTTTCGGCTCGAAGTGGATTTATGTATCGCACTCAATCAGCAGACGCCCATCGTAAAAACACTTATTGTTAACTTTTTGTCGCATTCGCCGAGATATGCGTATTTACTGCAACAGTAAATCTGAGAAGTCAGACTGAACTACTTCTTTCCAGTCTGCCTGGTTGCGCAAAAGAAGTATAAGAAGGAAATATTTATAAGGCAAAAGTAACGACAGCGACGCCATCTCCTTCCGTTCCACTCCTGCTTTGCATACGGGCAAAACGTGCGCTCGCGAGCGAACCGGGTCTCTAACTCCTCTTCGCCAGTTCTGTGCAGTGTACCAAATGCTACGGGCGTTCCGTCGGTCATCCTATGGGGAAACCGGACCCGGCTTAGCAGATGATTGCTGAAGATTAGATTAGTAATACGCAGTGCTCTGTGATCACCCAGCCGCGATAATTGAACTCAGCTGCTACATCGAAATAAACGGAAATAGAGAGGCAGAGAAGTAAATTGTACATCAGCGGAGCACAGCAAATATGGCGAAAAATTATTAGAAACTTCCTAATAATTAGGAAAAGGCAGGATTATTATTATGAACTTCAACACTTATTCAGGCGCAGGCACCAACGTAGGTGTCTGTTTCTTTCTCAAAAATTAGTGCCTGTGAATTCGTAAATCTTTAATATGTGTTCCTGTTTGTTCATTGCATTGCGCTAAATTTTATTGTATTGCATTTTGCACTATTATTTCTGGGTCTTCTTTTATTTTCTGAACTAACTGCACTGAACATTATTGCTCAAGCGTGCTGTACTGTGAGCTTGTATAGCTTGAATCACGATCTGTGAGCTACTCTCGCGAACTTTTGGGGGCTTAATGGTATTTTCTTCCCAGAGTGTTCCTCCTCTTAATGCGCACAGAAGGAAAGGAGTCACCGGCGCATCTTCCTAGGCACACCGATTAAAAAGTACAAAAAAACGGGCTTATAGCAGCCTTCATACTGTTTCCTTTTTCTGATTGGCTGGTCGTATACCCTACTCCACCTTTCGCCGCACTGCAGCATCGGTGGGTAGTACGTGTGTCCTGGAACGAATCTGACGCGCGATTCCGGTGAAGCGGCGCTGTCCGCCCGGCACGGAAGTTCATGTCACGCCCGTTTCGAAATGTCTTAGCCTTGCAACCCCGCGCGCGTATTCGGATGCGGCCTGACTGTGTATCAGCGCAGTGCGCGCGTATGCGGTGTAGGGTCGATCACGCATCCACTCTCTGACGGCGCTTTCTCCGACCAGTCTCGCGTTTGGTGTGTCTGAAGCGTGTGTGTGTGTTTTTTTTTTTCTATATTTTTATCCCCTTATATACGACCTCTTTCGGCTCCTCGTCGCCTCTTCGATGCCTCCAAGGAGTCACGCCGGAATTGCTTCCACGCCTGTGTGTATAGTATATAGCCGTGCCATTCTGACAGGAAAATTTTTGTTTTATTTATCTTCGCGCGTTTGGTTGGGTACTCGCCGTGGCACTGAAATGGGAATTGCGAGAGATTGTCTTTCCTTTTTTTTTTTTCGTTTCTCTCTCAGTCTCGTGGGGGCGTTTTCCCAGGAATAAACTTGGGCGTATAAAAAAAATCCGCGGAAAGATTGCAGCTTTTTTTTTTAACTTAACGATGTTCCTAGAAATGAAAAAAGAATGTAAAATGGAAAAGATGGAGTTTACAAAATACGGAAACAAAATGCGCGATTTGCCTCAACAAAGCGTGCTGAATGTGGCGGGCAACACTTCATTCTAAGAATGCGTGGCTAATGTTCCACCGGAGCGCAAGAGCGAAAGAAGAAAGAAAGAAGAAAGAAAGAAAGAAAGAAAGAAAGAAAGAAAGAAAGAAAGAAAGAAAGAAAGAAAGAAAGAAGGCGGGAGCAAATGATGCGAGACCACCATTGTTTCGGATCTGCGTTCATTTGTTTCTTTAAATTTGGTTCTCCATATGTAACCAACCGATAGTGATAGATGGACAGCTCTTACGATACTACTGCATAGGTTCGCAACAAGCCTGCAGCCACGAGCGCTGTGTATCTTCTTTCTTTCTTTCTTTCTTTCTTTCTTTCTTTCTTTCTTTCTTTCTTTCTTTCTTTCTTTCTTTCTTTCTTTCTTTCTTTCTTTCTTTCTTTCTTTCTTTCTTTCTTTCTTTCTTTGTTTCTTTCTTTCTTTCTTGTCATTTGTTTATTTCTTGCGTAAATAGCGCTCGCCCACGCACTCAATCAACGTTGCGTAATGTGCTGTAGGCCATCCCAATCACCATCAATGAAATGAAAACAGGGAGCCCACACTACTGGACACAATCAATACAGAACACGCGCAAACCGTTGGGCGAGAGCCGCGAACGTAAGGCACACCCATTTGCATCGTGCAACCTCAATGCGCACCAGCGCGAAACATCAATAGGCACTCGGAAAACCGCTCGCAACGAGCGCCAGACTGTTTAATAAAGACCTGCTTAGCGTTTTCCATTGATTCGAACTCGTGAGCAGGCCGTGAACGTCGAACCGCTGCCGTAATCGCCTTGTTTAGATGCAGCTCGGGAGTTTAAAAACAGCTCTGGAGAGCTGCAGCGAAGTATCGGTTAATTAGCCATTCTCGACGACTCCCTCTAACGAGACCCCGGAGAGCCTTTGCCCGTGCCGGTGTACGGCTATTCACAGACACTTTATGAACGTTATCTCTCTCGGCTACATCCGGCGTAGGTTGCAGTTTCCAGTGTAGTGAAGAGACGATTTTACGTAAGACACAAGGGCGCCGCCATCTTGGGCGGCTAAACGAATGTTTCTTTTTTAATTTTTTTTTATATCACGACTTCAGTTGATAAGGTCATGCGACGTGGAATGCACCAACTCATCTGTTTTCATACGTATGCGTCTACCGTAGCACTGTTCGTTTAGTTGTTAAAGATACAAAACGACTAACAGCCCAATATGGCAGCACCGAAACCCATCGGTATAACAGTGTATATAGCGTAAAAGCCCTCTTATATATACTTCGCAATCTAACATTGCTTTCCTAATCCGTGATGAACTGTATACTTGTTATTTATATGATGTTCCGCTATATATGGAAATACACGGTATTAAGTTCCATCTTTGATTCCTATAACGTATTGACTTAACGTTAAGTTCACTGCAGCGCTAATGATATTGCGGGTCGTGTGCAAACAGTTACATCGCGCGCAGATAGCGTCGTGATTGATTGATTGATTGATTGATTGATTGATTGATTGATTGATTGATTGATTGATTGATTGATTGATTGATTGATTGATTGATTGATTGATTGATTGATTATCAGCGTTCCCACTTAATTTTGGCCACTCGAAGATCATTAATGTGCACCTAAATGAAGCACAAGGACGTCATCTGTTCTTTGTTTTTGTTTTGTGCTGGCATGTGTTTGTTTCCTTTTTTTTCATCTTCATTGAACCGTGGCCTAAAATCGAACCCGCGACCTGGTGACGAATAGCATAACGTCGTTCGGACACTGTGTCACCACAGAGCAGCGCCATTCAGAGCGTCTAACGACGTTATGTCGTTTCATGTATCAAACGGCGCAGCGCTTTCAGCATTTTAAATAGAGCTACGCGTGAACGGAGAATAATGACAATGTACTGTGCCATTTGCTCCCGCCTTCCATAAGTGAAACGCTAAATCGGCTGCAGCGAACACAGTCTCTAAAATGAAAACAAAAAAAACAAAACAAGAACAAGGGTCAGATAGGCTTACGTTCACTCTGGGCCTAGCACGCGAAAATTACGCACCTTCTTCTGCATGGCATGCTTTACAACGATGTAGATTAGAATATTTTTTTCTCTTCATTGAGAGCGCGAGTATTTCCCCTGACAGCTCGGCTAAACTTTTTCTCAGTTGTTCTCAATTCTCTTCCTTCATTCCGCGGCATTTCTTTCTTTAGTCTTTTCCCCCACTTTTGCATTACACGTAATACTGGGCCTACCTATTGTGCATGAGTTCGCTTACAGTTAAGCACGTGTTTAATTATAATATCTTATACCACATTTGTTATTTAATTCTTACGTTTATATTTAGGTACTACTAAGCGCCTGCGCGATTGATTAAGCATGCACGGCACAGGGCCGGTGCATCGCGCCACGCACGCGGATGATCTTCTCTCCTTGCATTCTTCCTGCGCCAGGCAATTAATCACGAGGTAACGCGCGTTTCTTAATTGCGACTGTCAAGCATGCGGCGAAGCATCGGCTAACGCGCGTCGCACGTTCAGCGTTCACCATCAGTCATCGCGAGAGGAGCCGCGCGACTGTTATGATATTTATAACCACGTTGTTCCTCCTAATATAGTGTAAGTGCTGCGACGTGTGTTAGTTTCTTGCTTTCCCTGATATATCCCTGCCTGCTGGGACTTGATTCGTTGTTCTTGTACTTTTTTTTTTTTTTGTTCTGGTTGCGCGATCTCGCGCCTTCAATTATGAACGGGCTACACATGTAGATAAGCGGCGTGTTCCTGCTCATGTACTTCAGTTTCGTATTTTGGCTTTCGAATAACTCTTTTATATAAAAAGAAAACGCGATTTCTTTTAGAGGAACTATCGTACTGTGCCAATTTATGATGGAATGGGGCAGAGAACGTATACTAGCACGCGTGTATTTTTTCATTACGTTGCTTGAAGGTGCAGATAAAATACTAGCCGATGTAAGCCAACAAAAGCCAGCATTGCTCAGAGCTGCTTGTTATGTGAATTAATGCGGTAGGCTTCAAGGAAGCTAATGAGTTTCTGTTTCTTCAAAGTGAATTCATGTTCTAGTGTGCATGTCGTCTTCACTATCGTTTTGTGTGGTTTCGTGTACGCGCTGTTTTACGTCACTGGGTGTGTTTTTCTCGACTGCAGCTCTTAAAAGCGGTCTTCTTTTTCATTTTTTATTGCTGGTCAAGAAACACCTCCCAGGGCCCAGTACACTTCCCATACAATGCCCTGCTATACAAAGAAAAGAAAGACAAGCGACCTATGTCAGATCATAACACTGCTCTCTCCTGAAAATGCAGTAGCGTACATGGATTCTGATGACTGTGACGTCATGACAGCGGGACGCGCATGCGCCAGAGATTGGCCTTGAGCACACTCACGTTACTACTGGCATATTATTGCTGATTCACGGGCTCCGTGACCTTTACCTTTTACGCAAATGATTTTTGAGTTTCGTATGCTGTGACGTCGAATTACCAAGGTAACTAAACGCTCCAAGACATTTTCATACGTATGAATCCATTGCATAGTGTGCGTTCATACAGTTGTTACAAATACTACACGGCAACGTTAAGAAACGAAGGTAGTGACGGTTAAACGCATCCATAGAATATTGCGAGTATTTACTTCCGTGGTAATATCCGTGGCATCCGTGACTAATATCGGTGTCCCTAACTCGCAATTAGCTCAGTTGACAAAGTGTTCTTGCCGTCATTGTTGATTGTCTAAAAGATTGCACGCATCTCAACGTACCGCAATGCGTGTGCCGTCTTTAGCCATGGTTCTAGATCTGTAGCTGACTATTATAAAAAAAAACTGTTATGTTTGCGTTGACATTTGCCTTATTTCTGTATATACTCTGGGCAGACATTTAACTAAATCCCAGCAAAGTTTTTTGCATATGAACACAAAGTCGCTGGGTGCGATTTCTGGACAGCAGCGGTGGCATTATGACGGGACTTTGAGATTTGCAAATCTTGAAAAAGAAAAAAAGAAAATAGAAACAATGTTGTCAAAATTAAACTAAAGACATTTTGCACGGTGTCGGCCTTAATCTCCAAGACGTTCTTTCTAGCACGCAATTTCAGGCGGCGACGTTTGCAAGACGTCGGCAGCTTCTGTCCACGGCCCGAAATAGCGCGAGAATAATTCGGCCGCTCCTAGCATCCAAGCACTCGAGTTGAAGACACGTGCGACGAAATTAATTTTCCAGACGACGCGGACTAAAAGAACTAACTAAAAACTGCGTTGAAGGCGCTTTAATTCTGCTTACCCGACGGGTCAACCCGTAGCCGACCCGTATACATATTCAAATGAAACACTTTTCTCGAAAACACAGCCGCGTTCTAGTTTGCTCTTGTATACGGTACTTGAGCGCACGACGCCCACACAATGTCGCAGTGGAACGGGAGAAATCCTTCGCGGCTTCGTTTAAAAAAAAACATTTCACGAAACAACGCTCTCTACGCGACACCGGCTCTTATACGAGTTATATAGGACGTTGTCGTTGTTAGGAGGAAGACCCGGGCAAAATGTCTAAATGCCTTCGTCGTCGCCTCGTCCTCCTCACAATAGGAGCGTTCTCGCCGCTTCGGAGATGTATACTTGTTCACTGCGCCAGGCCAGGTCGACAGGCGTCCGTTTGTAAGACGCCGGACAAGGCCTCCTTTTTTCTCTGTCTTACACTTCAACGACGGCGAGGCAGGCGGGCGCCGTCGACAAACGGTCGAATTGGGGCCAATTTGAACGGCTAACTCGAGAAGCGAGCAGCGAGGCGAGCGAGCGGGCCCTTTATATGGATGTTGTGCACTCTTTCTCTTCTTCATCCCTTTGCGTATACCGCTTGTTCTTCTTTTTCCTCTTTCTCTCCGTTACCTTCAATTCCTTCGCTTGAACTTGTTGTAACAGCCCATCCGCTACATCTTCGAAAAAAATTACAAAAGTCTACAAATACTTCATTCGTCTCTTTCGGCTACTTATAACCACGAAGAGCCAAGAGCGCCCGGGTTTCGGCGTGTCTTTCGACTTTCGTTCGCTTTCGCGTTACGTACGTCTGACCTTTGAAAATGCCCTTTCGTCTGCTCCTTCTTTCGCGTTACTCAATACTTCTCTGTTCTTTTATCGAAACCAAGAAAAATAGGTAATTTCCTTCGTTGCTACATATGTTGCTGGCGTTCCGGGAGCAGAGCCAGTGAAATCTTCCTCAATTCCTCTCTTCTTTCCACTTTTCTCTCTCTCTCTCTCTCTCTCTCTCTCTCTCTCTCTCTAGCAGTCTCTGTTCGTCGCGTTATCTAGCTCTTCGAAAAGTCGGAAATGGTTTTGGCCTCTCGTCGCACTATCCCGAAATGCGGCTCGTTTGTTCGTCGCTACCTTTTTGTTTGGTTTGGTTTTTTTTTTCTCACCACCCCATTCTTCCTTGAACCTGCAACCACGTCAGCCCGTTTCGTATTTTCAAATCGTTTTATTTTCCGGCCCGCGGTTTTATATAAATGTCGAGTCTTCTTCAACGAAGACCCCTGACAACCACGCGTCGTTGGGTTTTCTTTTTTCTTTCCTCCTTTTTCCCTCTTTCCATCTTATCTTATCTATTTCTTATTCCCTATAGCTCCCGACCTCCGGATGCACCCAAGCGCGTAGGAAGGGTTATCTCTTTCCAGATGTCATTTCGTTTAAAGCGACCGCCGCGCACGACAATGCGCACAGCGTCACTGCGTTACTTACACGGTATCCGAGCGCGCCGAAAGAAGGACTTGTGCGTTCGTGGGAAATAAAATGTTCAAAATTGTTTTAAAAATGACGCTGGCGAGATTGGCTCGGCGTTTCGATAACTTCCTGCCATTCGAGCGTTCGCGTTTCTGTTCCTTTGGCTTTCGGCGATGTCTTGAGGTAGCAAGGAGAGTGAAAAGTGTTTTGACAGTGCGTGTGTGGGGGTGTGTTGCAACATACTGTTTCGTATCAAAGCACGTGTGCGGAGAGCTGGGACCAGATTTTCTGTGAGATATATCGCCGACCTTACGTTTGGACATGCGTCAGTTGCTCTGTGTATCGAAAAATGTTGTCCATATTGTTTCGTTCGTTTGTTCCAAATAATAACAGCCACGCAGTGTCTTGTGCGTTATTTCACCTATCCCGTCATTTGCGCTGTTCCACCGTCAAGTATATTGCCACAATGTGTTTATGATAACTTGTTGGGGTTTTTAAGTCCCAAAACTACGATATGACTATGAGAGACGCCGTAGCGGAGGGCTTGGAAAATTTTGACCACGTGGGATTCTTTAACGTGCATCTGAATCTAAGCACGCGGGCTTCTAGCATTTTACCTCCATGGAAATGCAGTCGCGGGATTCGATCCCGCGACCTTCGGGTCAGCATTCACAATGCTTTGCCACAGTATAGATATATTGCCGCCGTATATATTACCACAATATGCAGGTGCCTATCATTCCGTGCTGTGCGAAGCACTTTGCATATCCTGCCTCGGATACCCAAACATTGTTAGGTTTTTAATGATACTTAAAAATACGAGCGCGTAACTTCAAACAGGGACTTAGGAAGGCAAGGAAAAGTCTACGCGCTCGTATTTTTAAGTATCATGAATCACCAACTCAGCCCAATCAGCCATTCTATTGTTAGGTTTACCACAGAGCGTTACCGTATACAAGGGAACGTGCGCGTGTAAGGCGATCAGCTTTGTGATTACGGCGTTAACGGGTCCATGCATCACTACAGAAACAAGATGACGGCTTTGGCGAGGGAAGGAACACGACACGACAGATCCCTTGTATTCTATCGAATAAACATGGAAGGTGACCAATCTGTGAGGTGATAAGATGTCACGTGGTCGGTCATTCTGCTAGAGGTCACGAGCGAAGGATGGTGGAGCACCACCCCCACTGTCGCTTCTAGATAATTAGGTTCTTACTGTGTGACGTGATGGATGTGAAGAACGGTTGTGCGACTGAAATTATCCGCGCGTCCCATAGTATAGCGTAATAAAAAGTTGCGTACTCGCATGTGTGCTAGCTTTCTTTTTCACACAGCAGGAAAAAATAACTTGCGGTATTACTTTCCAAAACCACCATGTGATTACAAGGAATGCCATAGTGGAGGGCTCCGTAAATTTCGACTACCTGGGGTTACTTAACGTGCATCTACATCTACATATACGGACCTCTATAGCATTTCGCCTCCATCGAAATGCTGCCGCCGCGAACGGGATTCGACCCCACGACCTTCGGGTCAACACTCGAGCACCATAGATACTAAACTACCGCGGCGTGTTTTCAGAGCAAATTGTAGCTATATACATGTATGTAAACGCAAATTGCCTCAAAACGCTAATTGACGCCGGTACGAAGAAGCATATCTGTGAGCGCACGTGGCCTGATAAGTAGATTCTGTGAATGTTATTCTTGAGAACCTGGTTCGGAGGCAAGCTTTGGACACGTATCATTATTATTCTTATAACTGTCCTTATTGAAGGTTGGCCCCAAACTATAGACGAAACGTAATCGTGTATGCAAAATACGGGGCAACGAATCCTCGTCATTAGAAGAATACAGAGTCGAATGAAAACGAACCGTCACGGAAACGTTGCTCACGTATATGTCTTCGCCAAAAGCCAAACCTCTTCCGCCTGCCAAAGCAATCGCTTTCTCGGAAACGCGATGCCGTCTCGAACGCAGCCGCCTGATTGAAAAGAAACAACGCGATCATCGCTATCGCATCAGGTCGAAGAAGAAGACGCGACGGCAGGCGGAGGACGTCATCACGAGGGGGCAAACCGCCAACCGAGTTCGGGACAGCCACCGCCGTTTTTTTTTTTTTTCGTTGTCTTTTTACTTGTAGGGCTTGTCAGGGTGCTGCTGCTTGGGCGGCGAAGGCATTGTGCCCGATCCATTTTATTGACGCGACGAGAGGAGCCTCATTAACAGCGTGTAACATCATCGTGCGTGTCATTTATTTCCGAGCGTCGGTGCCGACAGCGCCCCCCCCCTCCCCCTCTCTCCCAAGCCGAAGGCGTCGCTTGCCGCCTCTGCGGCTCTATATAGCTGCCGGCGCTATAACAGCAAATAGGCTTAACTCGCCTCGTACCCCTTAGTTGCGTGCAGCGCGTCTCGTTCTGACCCCTGTCACAGGCAGACAAAGCGCAAAGGAAACTCCGATGTCTTAGTGTACGATAAAATAATGCGCGTGTAAGGGCCTCATCAGCATCCTGTCAGCATCTCGCTTTTGGGAAGCGTGTTTCGGCGAGGCTTAGCGAGCACGTCGTCAGTGTGTGTATTGAGCCGGCGGTGTTCATTGGATCGTGCGATCTGGGCATCGTATACTGACTGACACGCGGTGGTGCGTGTATAGCTTCCGTTCGGTGCAGTTTTGTTTCTTTTGACGTAAGCGTGTATTGTGTGTCTGATGTCTGGATATAGTACGTATATAGGCACGCTTCGTCTGACAACTTGGGTGCTTTGGCGAGTGGTCTTTCATGTCCTTACGCTAAGTCGTTGCGTGCACGACCGAGGAATGGGACGCAGCACACATTTATGCCTTTTAATAGAGGAAAGAAAGTAGCTTAACTCGATACCTTATTACTTTCAATATTTAAAACACTTAAAACTTAAGAAAACCGGCCACAGGGCCAGATTTCCTCCTGAGTTGTCCGCCGTCCTGAGTGCCCAGTCCCTCTCGCCAACTTCTTATTAAGAGCCCGAGATATCACATAATATATTGAGGCGTATTATGCAACTTAAGAACATTGTTCCATTGTCTTACGTCCAGAATTTTCGCCAGTTGCACTGCCTTCATCTGATAGAGTGGTCAGTTCTGTCCACCAGGTATTGTTATTTTTAAATTATATGTTTTTCAGGAGACGTTGGCTCTTTTATATAGCGCCGCCTACTCCTTTTCACGGGTAATAGAATTTATGAACACTCACAGATATTAAATAAAAAAAGTTGCATAAAATTGCACCTACGGACAGTTCATATAAGTAAAGTTGAACCGTCAAAAAAAAAAAAAAGCATGAGTGCATTCAAATAGCGAAGTCCATTTACATAGCACAAGCTCGAAGTAAATACGCAAAGTGACGCGAAAAAACAAGACAAAATACAGTCCAACCACATCGTGCCCACGACCTCGTGTGCTCTCAAATAGCATTACCGTCGTGTAAAGGCATGCACAGAGCGGTCTAAAGAAAGCCTCAGCGCACCTCTTTGCGAGACAGTCGAAGCGTCCTTACAGTGTGTTCGCTCTCGTTACGGCATCCGTTCGCGCTCACGCACTTCACGAAACTATGGGACAAAGGCCTCGTTGCAGGGGTTTCCGACGGATCTGCGTTTTTTTTTTGTTGTTGTTGTTGTTGTTCGGTGTGCCATAATAGATTTATACAACACCGCGGGCCCGTGTGGGCGTCAACACGAGCGACGAGGGCTGTGTTGATGGAGCCCAAGTATGAGAGAGAGAAAGGCACACCCTGTTGTGCGCTGGCACCCGATGCCACCGCCGGAGGTTTCCTGCGCGGCTCGTAGCAAGATCAAAGCGGAGATTTCTACAGCAGCACTAGCGAGCAAACAAGGGGTCGTAGCCCACCCATAGTGCGAAAGTGGGTACAGAGTTTGCTACAGTATTACTCGGGGGAACTCCACAAGGCTGCATGCAACCCTTCAGCTATATATAGGCCAATGGAATGCATGCTCTAGTGTACGAACTTATTCGAAGTTTGTTTGTGCGGCTTAGAACATACTCGTAGGCGCTACTGATCGCGCTTGATATTTCTTTTTTTTTTTCAAAATTAACAGAGAGATATGAGAAAAAGAGAGATAACTTTTAATGATACTCCAGGAGGTGTTAGCCTGGTTTATCACCTGGCTTGCGACTCCAGGTGTCCGGTGATGACTTTGATAAATACAATGACCACAAATACGCGCAAATAATACGTACGGTCACAAATACACATGTATACACAAGAGTCATTCATAATGTATCGTTAAGACGACTAGTCCTCAGATACACCAACAGCGATTTTAACGCGATAGCGTTAAAGAGCTTGTATCGCAGAAATTCCGCCGTCGGTGTCGGCACCGTTGGTTGTGAGCGAAAAATCATCATCTTTGTCCGTGACTGAAAAATCAAAAAAGCTGCAAATAAAATAAATAATAAAAATGTTGGGTCCGAGTGGGAATCGAACCCAGGCCGTCTGCGTGGCAAGCAGGTGTTCTACCACAGAGCCACGCCTCTGCTTTTTTTTTTGATCATGATATTTAATAGAATGCGTATGAAAATGGTACACAGTATCACAACAGTCTATAACACAGAGTTACACTACTTCAGTCACTTAGCGACAATGAAAGTACAAGCACTGCCACAAAAACTGGAAGACTAACTTATAGTCCTTCATTCCAGGGAAGTGCCGTAACGATATGTTCCTTGTTATTGGTATGCACAGTTTGTGGAAGACGCGAATGCAGGTCAGTAACGCAGAGCCGATCACCTCATCACATATACATTTCACCCGAATGGTTATTAATTTAAAAGAAGTTTACGACGAACTTGATTTCAGACCGGACTGGTACACAATTTTGGCGAGGTGCTTAGCCTCGCCACCTTTTCTCTGCAACAACCACGCCTCTGCTTGGAGCTTTTCTGAAAGTAACTTTCCTGCTTCCCAAAAATACGCGTCCTGTATAAAGGTGTCACAGTACGAGATGGAATATCGCAGTAATATTGCGTGGTACAAGCGTACATTACCATCGGGCGTCACACCACGTAAATGTCACAACGACTTGGTGGTTTAAAGACAGCCACCCATTACAAAAGGCACACACATTCTGCGCGTATTCCCTTAAGATCACGTAGTGGGTGCATCGCAACTTTGAAAACGTTTCTCGCGCATAATTGCTCCTGGTTTAAAGCATGCTACCCATTACATAAGGCGCACACCTTAGTTCGCGCATTCTCTTAAACACTCGTATTGTTCGAAGTGCGCACTAGGGGCAGGATATCGCTATCGCGTTCAACTCTTAAAGGCGAAGCTTAAGTGTCCCCCAATTTTGTGTTGCGCGTCGCACAAACGCTGCTTTGCCACGGGTTGAGAAAGTGTCACAGCTCCAAGCTCCAGCCGCGTTGCAAATGAAGGGCTGCCTTCAGAATAATAGTTTACTTTAATAAAATTAATAGTTCTCTAAGCGTGACAATGGAATGAGTCTCTCCAAATATGCATGTTCATCGGGAGACTCCCGCGCTCAGCGGAAAACGGACGAGCAGACAGATAGGAAATGACATTAACTTGTGTTCTATAGTCAGCCAGATAGCCGAATTACGTAACCAATGTAGCATGCCTACGTAACGCGTTACGGAATCGTGGATGTTCATCTCACTACACCAGCATCAAGCGGGTATTTTTCTACTCTGCCATACCATTATCGTCTTATCTTTCATGACCGACGTTTGCACTTATGCCCAGACTTTTACGTGCGCTAAGTAACCCAATCCAAAGTATTCCAGTACTCGAAGGTCGCGGGATCGAATCCCGGCCGCGGCGGCCGCATTTTCATGGAGGCAAATGCTAGTGGCCCGTGTGCTTAGATTTAGGTGCACGTTTAAGAATCCCACACGTTAGAAATTTCGTGAACGCTCCACTACGGCGTGTCTCTTAATCATATCGTGATTTTGGGACGTAAAACTCCAACAATTCTTATTTATTATGAAAGATTTCAGAGTATTTTCACTCACAACTTCTACGTTACACGAGGCGTGTAATATATGCTATAATAATCATCAAAGATACTACCACCAGGATAAAACTTCGAGTGTAGAAAGCGGATTATCCAAGACAGTTCTTCTTTTTTCGCGTAAGACAGCGTCTTTGTCTTTCTTTTCCGCCCACGGGCGCTAATGAAATGTCCGTTCGCACGCTTCACCGGCGGCGCGCGCGCGGTTCTCGCAACTCTGACGCACGAGGTTCGTTCTTCGCCGGTGCGGGCCTCAGCGTTCACTTCTCTGACGACTTCGACGGTGAAGATGCAAACAAGGTGGAGCGTAGAAGAAGTATCGCTTTACGGCTTCCTTTCGTTCGCCCTTCTTCCTCCTCGAGAACCGTTACGACAATGACTTTTTCTTCGATTGCGAAAGCCTCCCAACATTGCTTTGTCCTCACCGCCTCGATGTTGCGTAAGCCTGAGCGTGGGAGTTTGCGGCGAGACCCTCGCTGCGTGCGGACATCTCATTGTCTCTGTTCACGCGTGACCTACCGTCCCACATGCACCCCCTCCCTCATCTCTCCTCTCTCTTTCTCAATCACAGTGTTGTCTATCGTCCTCTTTCTGTTTTCTCCTCTCCTTCTCAGCCTCCCGCCGAGTTTATTTGCATTTCTTTTCCTTCTTTCTTTCTCTCCACATTGCTTTCTTTCTTCTTCGATCTCTCACTCTCTGCTTTGATCTCATCATCTCTTCCTCAACATCCGTGAATCGTCCCCCTTCCCCTCTCTCGTTCTCAACCTAACGCCCAATTTACTTGTCCTTCTCTCCCTCTCGTTCGTTTTCATTTCACTTTCTTTCTTTTTTCCAGTCTCTCATCCTGAGTCTTAGTCGCCCCCTCCGTATTTGTCTCTTTATCTCACAAAGAACTGCCTTTTGTCACGTACCTTACGCTCAACGCTGAGCGCGCGAATAGGACACCGCCCATCCAAAAAAAAAAAAAAAAAGCCTGGTCCGACCTCGCCTCCTCTCGCTGTCTATCTCTCCCTCTCCCGTTTAATCACTCAGTGTATCGACAACTAAAGACAGGCCCCTCCCCTCATCCTCGAGAACGTCATTCGCTCCTTTTGTGTCAACCGCTCGCGGAGAACGAAAAGACCCCGGCGGTGGTGTGACGACGGAAACGGAATTTCTCTCGTCCCTTCCTCACCTTCCCTTATCCGCGGCGCCTTTGCCCACGCTTCGCCGAGTACACGCCGACTTCTTACCGTCCCTTCGTCTTCCTCTTCCGTTTCCCGAAACGCCTCTGCGCGGATAGAAGACTCACACTTGGCAGCCTACGCACCTCTCCATCTTCTTCTTCTTGTACGCGTAGTTGATTGGGTTTTTCGGTGCTTGATTCGGACGACGGAGGCTGCTTTGATCTGCTGCGAGACTCGCTCGCGCGTCCCTTGCGAACGTGATTGGAAGCTGAAAGCGTAGCACATAGAAAAGAGCCCGTTGGTTCTCTGTAGCGCCACTACTGCTGCTGCTTTGCCGTCTTTGAAAACGGTTTTATCGCAGCTGCCGCCGCCTCGACTGATCCCGCACTCTTGTTCACCTCGTTTCTGTCGAGGACTGAAAGAATGAATGAGTCAGAAAAAAGAAGAGATGACAAAGCAAAAAAGGAAGGCGGCAACAGCCGCTCCCTTGGGACCGCCCAACGTGTACTCTCTCCCGAGACCCACTCAAGCGGGATTAGGGAAGGAACAAATTGGACTGAATGATGTATGTCACGTTTTAAACAGCGCCCGCGGAGAGGATAACGAGGAGGCTATAGTCGTTAGAGAGGGGTTTGTGCGAGTGAAGAAGGAAAACAAATGGTGTTGCCCTGTTCAGCTTTGGAACTACGACTAAAACAAAGAATGTTGGTAATGCTGCGCGCGCAGAGGAGACTGGCGGTGGGAAGGAGAGCCAGAAGAGACAAAGACCTTAATGGCTTGGGTGCAGTGGGACAATAGTACTGAGTGAAACTGGATCGCAGCTCGTCGAACAATGCATGCTGTAGTGCTTTTTTTACTGGTTAGTAATTCACAACTCGGTTCTTCCCTTGTGTGTGTGCGTGCGTGCGGGTGCGTGTGTATGTGTTTGCTGTTGTTGTTTTTGGCCTTCTGTCCGTTCCTTCGCATTGGTATGATTGGTGTCAGTCAACTGTTTTGTAATAATCGAAGGGAGGGTTCGAACAGAGTGTTGCAAACGCGGGCGGCTAGGCCGCTCCGCAGTGAACGGACAGGCGTCGACCAGCAAAAGACGTGCGTTTATTCGAAGCACGCTAACTTAAAGGAAACGGGGTGGGGGAGAAGGAAGACAGAAAGATATGAGGCATGCGCAGCGTTCGACTGCGCATCAGCAACTGGTGGCTTGCAAGTTGCAGCATTTCCCTTTTCTTAGAATCCATAACGCTCCACGGGTTTTCTTTCACGAGTGGAACGACGTAGCTGGGGTTGAACATCTGCTGCGACGTCCGGCGGTGCTGACTGAAGGGTTGTAGTTCCGTCACTGGGCTGTGCACCAGTTCCCTCGGAGTCATTGTTTGACATTGTAGCGGATGGTCTGTCTGGCATTCGTTTGCGAACTTGGTCTGCGTGACGGTGCACGATACCATTGTCTGTCTCTACAGACACCACTCTTGAGCCCTCCGTTGACTTGACCTTGCCCGGGGTCCACTTGTCACCGGCACCGTAATTTCGAACATACACGGCATCACCTGGCGCGATCGTCCATTGCTCGCAGTCCACCACTGTCGTCCGAGATGCTGGCGGCTCCCTGGGAGGAAAACACATATCAAGCCTTGTTCGCACTTTGTAACCCAGAAGCATTTCAGAGGGGGAAAGTCCAGATTCTTGCGGCGCGTTCCGATAATGACATAACAGCCTCGCCAACGATTTGTGAAGGTCTGTCGTACCCGCCTTCTTCAACCCGTCTTTTACAGTGCGCACCGCGCGCTCGGCCATACCGTTGCTCTGTGGGTGGTAGGGAGGGGTGCGAATGTGAATGATGCCATTTCGGTGCATAAATTCAACAAATTCCTGGCCGACGAATTGCGGACCGTTATCAGAGACAACTGTGCGTGGTAGCCCGAAACGGCTGAACAGGGTGCGCAGCGCATCGACAGTGCTCCGGGATGTTGCCTGCCCCAAAGGAATGGCCTCTAACCATTTACTGTGAGAGTCAACGACTATCAACAGCATCTTGCCCTGAACAGGTCCTGCGAAGTCGACGTGTAGCCTAGACCATCTCTCAAGCGTTTCAGGCCAGCTTACTGGCTTCTGTGCAGGTGGCATTGGTAACGCCTGAACGCAGCTTCTACAACTCGAGGCAACTCTCTGAATGTCGTCGTCTAGCCTGGGCCACCAGAACTTTGACCTCGCAACTGCTTTCATGGTAGAAACCCCCTGATGGGCAGCATGTAGCAATTTCAAAAGCCTCGTTCGGACAACTGAGGGCACTACAACCCGGTGGCCTCGGTACAGCAGCCCCCGATGAACCGAGAGCTCGTGCCGCTTTTTGTGGTATTCTGAAAGGTCTCGCTCGTAGCTACTTGCACCTCTTGGCCAGCCATCGACGACATACCTGTAAACCGCAGCAAGCGTGACGTCCGCTGCCGTCGAGGCTTGTAGTTCCTTCACTGGAATAGCCGGTTCGTCCCACTGGTGTAGCAGGAGCACGCACTCAGTCGAGTCTTCCTCGGCACCGACTTCGTGCTGCAAAGGTTGAGGCAACCGACTCAGTGCATCAGCATTTACGAGCTGTTTACCGGGCTTGTATTGCAGGCGATACTTGTAAGCGCCTAGGAGGAGCGCCCACCTTTGAATTCTTGCCGCGGCCATTGCGGGTGTTT
Organism: Rhipicephalus sanguineus; assembly: GCF_013339695.2. Classification (NCBI taxonomy): domain Eukaryota; kingdom Metazoa; phylum Arthropoda; class Arachnida; order Ixodida; family Ixodidae; genus Rhipicephalus; species Rhipicephalus sanguineus. The sequence continues at coordinate 84,166,332 of NC_051179.1, read as the reverse complement.
GACGATCTGGCCTTAGTAAGCCGAGCAGCGGCTGGTGATCAGTAACAAGAACAAATTCTCGTCCGAGCAGGTAATCTCGAAACCTTGTGACACCAAATACAAGTGCGAGTGCCTCTCGCTCAATTTGAGAGTAGTTTTTTTCGGCAGCTGTCAACGTTCGGGATCTGAATCCGATAGGCCGCTGCTCACCGTCAATGCGATGGAAGAGAACGGCACCAATGCCGTACGGCGACGCGTCGCATTCTAACAGAAGCTCCCGGTCAGGATCGAAATGGGCAAGCACAGGCGCTGAACAAAGCGAGTCTTTAGCACTCTTGAACGCAGTTTGTTCCTTCGCACCCCACACCCATTTGGCGGCTTTTTCCAGAAGCTTGTACAATGGTGCTAGCATCGTAGACAAGTTAGGCATGAACTTGTTGTAAAACGTTATCAAGCCTAGGAATGAACGAAGTTCACTGACGTTCCGCGGCTCCGGAGCTAATCTGATAGCCTCGACGTTTTTCTCGATTGGGTGTAAACCCTTCACATCGATACGATGGCCAAGATAAGCTACGGATGGCTCATGGAAACTGCACTTGTCTAAACGCAGCTTAATGCCATGTTCGCGGAAGCGCTGTAACACCGATCTTAAGTTTCTGTGCTCTCCATTCTTCTCGGACACGAGAACGTCGTCTAGGTATGCCTGCACTCCCGTTAGGCCTTGCAAGATGGTTTCTATGGTTTTCTGGAAAATTGCGGGAGCGGAAGAAATACCAAAAGGCAGCCGGTTGTATCGAAAAAGTCCTTTGTGAGTGTTGATAACTGCCAATTTACGGGAGTCTTCGTCCAAAGGTATTTGGTTGTATGCATCTCTCAAGTCTAAGATGCTGAACTGCTCGCCACCACGCAAATTAGCAAACATGTCATCTATCACGGGCAGCGGATAGTGTTCTACATCACACGCGGGGTTTAACGTGACTTTAAAATCGCCACAAATTCTTACTGCCCCATTCTTTTTTAGCACCGGGACTATCGGCGTGGCCCATTCAGAGTGCGATACGGGTGATAAGATTCCTTCGGCCACCAACCTGTCTAACTCGTTCGAAACTTTTTCGCGCAATGCAAATGGAACTTTCCTTGCCTTGCAAAATTTAGGCGATGTTCCATCCCGGAGAAGAAGACGCGCTGGTGGTCCCTTGACGAGCCCAAGGCCTTCTGTGAAGAGGTCTGCGAACTCTTCTTTGATGGTAGTGTCCGTGCTCTTCGGAAGGGTGAGTGCAGCAACATGACAGAGGGAGTGTCCTTCGGCATTCAGCTTCTGTAACAAGTCACGACCACAGAGATTAGGACCATGGCAGCCTAACACCACTAAACTGCACGGAACGGTTGCCGCCTTGTAGGAAACTTGCAGAGGCAGCACTCCGAGAATTGGAAGCTTCCCAAGATAACTAGACAGCTTGATCTTTGATGGCTGTAGCTGTGGCCACTGCTGACGGTGGGCTTCGTAGACGTTCTTCGGTACCACACAGACTGGAGAGCCAGTGTCTATGTCCATTTTTATTTCCACGCCATTCCACTTGAAAACTTCTTGAATGGGTGGTACCAGCGTGCTAGCAGTGGTTACGGACCAAATTTGCGACGCATCACTATCGCTTTCACCACTTGTGCCCGGTGCTATCACGGCCATCGTTCGGTTCGTTGGTTTGTGCTGTTCGCACATCCGTGCCAAATGCCCTTGTAGGCCGCATTTGAAGCACCTGCGCTTGCGAACCGGGCATGCCGTATCGCGGTGACTTGATCTACCACAGCATTTGCACTGTTTTTCATTGTTGTGACGTTCAAACTTCCGAGTTGCCGACTTCTGCTGTTGCTTTAACCTTAGAATCTTTCCTTGCTCTGCTGACGTCGTGCCCATAATTTCCGCATCTTGTTCTGCGCTTTCTGCTGCCAGCGCCAGTAACTCCGCCTCCTTCAGAGTCAATTCTTTTTTCGACAACAACTGCATTTGCAGATTCTTTGATTTCACTCCGCACACTATCCGGTCCCTTAACATCCTTTCCCTCATTGTGCCAAAATTGCAGTTTTGGGCCAGCTTCCGAATTTCTACTATGAATGCATGAACTGACTCGCCTTCCTGCTGACATCGGTTAAAGAACCTGAAGCTTTCTGCAATTTCATGCGGAGTGGGATCATAATAGTCATTCAGCACGTTCACCACTTGCTCATACGTTGCCTTGCTCGGCTTCTCTGGCGCAAGTCTTCCACACAGAATATCGACTGTTTTCGATCCTAGTGCGGCTACCAGCAGTGCTCTCTTCTTAGAATCATTAGTAATTTCATTCGCTTCGTAATAAGCTTCAGCTTTGATAAGGTAGGACGACCACTTATCTCTGTCTTCGTTGAACTCCGGTAGCGCTTGACTCATGGTGCTCCGTGGGTCCTTTTTGTCGTCTTGGTCATCCGTGAGAGAAGTTCTCGTCGCCACTGTTGCAAACGCGGGCGGCTAGGCCGCTCCGCAGTGAACGGACAGGCGTCGACCAGCAAAAGACGTGCGTTTATTCGAAGCACGCTAACTTAAAGGAAACGGGGTGGGGGAGAAGGAAGACAGAAAGATACGAGGCATGCGCAGCGTTCGACTGCGCATCAGCAACTGGTGGCTTGCAAGTTGCAGCGTTATGGACACCAGTGGCGGACAACTCTGCCACCAAGATTGGCAGTTGTGACCAGATTACGGCTTTCGCTGTAAAACTCTTTTAGTGTTGGAATGCCCTTTAAGAAAAGCAAGCAGAGGGAGCAGCGTGCAGACCTTGTGGCCATAGCGGACGTCGAGACCTTCGGCCAGGGCCTGCAGGAGACAGCCGAAGCCGTCCGGGACGAGGGCGTGCTGCCCGCTGAACTGGGGAACCGCTCGTTCTCGTCCCACTGCAGGGCCGACACCTTACGCAGGTGTGCACCACACGCATACTCCAGGTTGCCTGGAGCACGTTGCTCTCTTCCTGCACGACAGCATCCACAGGCATAATTGAAGGAAGGAAACATGAAATTACCCTCGCAGGAATTGTCGTACGTGAAAATTACCCGAGCAAGAATTAAAGATAAAACCTATTTAATGACCAACCATGTATGCCAACATCGGAATACTATCATTTCGAAATAATGAAAATGTACTAATTTCTCATTAAATGCCTTTTAGATGGTTTGCAGTGCAGGATAAGGCCAGTCACATATTCTTTTATGACGTTTCTGTAAAAATGCCATCACTCTAAAAGGGAAGATAACCTTTTTTCCTGTCAGTGCATGTCAGACATCCCTAATATTCTTTTTTATGTTAGAAAACACTTGGACATCAGAAAAGTATTTTATCTTGTTCTTGACAAAATTTCAGTATAGAAACTACCTTGTCAGCAGCCATCGGCGAAGCAGTTTCAGTGATGGAAGCAACATTTTGCTTTTTGGAGCACATTCTGGAGCAGAAAAATGCTAGTTTGGAGCAGCAAAGCAATGTGTTATTTTCGTATTTCACCAAATAGCCTGCATTTAAAGTTCAAAAAAAAAAACAAGTGTAGATAGGTTGGAAAAACAGCCTTGCCATTTCTTGTGGCAAAAATGAGGTCGGAGCTGACAAAGTGATAAATGTGATCAGTCACACATCACAGTCATCCCACCAGCAGTTAGTAATCAGTAGGATATCGAACTAATCTCACACACATTTTACCAAATAGTCTGCCTGTCATGTTCAAATATACAGCTAAATCGGAGATATATCAACAATGCCACTACTTGTGGCATTGTCGATATGGAGCATGGAGTATGGAGCTAGTATAGAAACTCCATACTAGCATACTACAGGGTGTTTCAAGAAATGTGTCCAACCTTCTCAAAAAATCAGGAAAATGAGATATTTGATTAATGCCTTCAGAATTGGTTTTTCTGTAGTGGCAGGGATTTTAAGATGGTTAAAGAAAGAAATTATTTGGGACTGTAATTAAGAAAATTAAATTAATTAACTTTTTAATTAGTGGAGTTAGGTGGTTGTGTCAAATGGGAGAATTGAAGTTCTTCATGCCAAAAAACCCAACCCAACTTTGACATTTCGAAAAAGTGGCATCTAGTAATAATTACGAAGTAATGAATTCAACCAAATTCAATGGCGAAACCTAAACAGAAACATGGAAGAACGTAACTGCCATATTCTTCTGAGACGTCCAAAATGAGTGAATGACTTTTTCTGTAGTGCTAGGCATCTTAAGGGGAGACGTGGGTCTTGAAAAGTGTGTTTTTAATAGTTGGGTGAACGGAATGAAATTTAATACACGTATTCAGTTTTTTCTTCCATTCGAAATCTCTGAGTAGATATCTAATAGCTGCGTTAGAACAAAAGCTATGCTAGTTCTACAACGTTTCTAGCACAATTCTTACGGGGATTTTTGGAAACTTCTTTTCGTCAAACACAGAAGAAAAGTATGCGGCAAGATTGCCAGAAAGCTGGTCTAGCCGATGATGCTATTTATTTTCTTATAATGTTGTTTACCAAATGATAATTCTCGATAATCATAAAGTGTATGAAGCAAAAATTTTTCACTCATGTCTGCATCCGTTTATTTTGCATTCGAAGTTCGATGAAAACAATCAAATTAGCATCATCGGCTAGACGAGCTCTCTGGGAGTCTTGCCACATATTTTGTTTCTGTGTTTGACAAAGCAAAGTTGCCGAAAAGTACAGTAAGAAATATGCTCTGAGAAATTGCATATCTTTTCTTCTAATGCGGATAATAAAAATCTACTTGAAGATTTGGAATCTGCAGAGAAAACTGAATAAGTGTATTAAATTTCATTCAGTTAACCGAAATAATAAAAATTTTTTTTTCAAAACCCACGTCTTCCCTTAAGATGGTTAAAGACATGACTTGAGACAGTAATTAAGAAAGTTAAATTAATTAACTTTTTAATTAGTGGAGTTTGGTGACTGACAAATTGGGGAATTGAAGTTCTTCGTGCCAGAAAACACATCCCACCATTGAGATTTCGAAAAAGCGGCCTCTAGTAATAATTACGAAGTAATGAAATTCAACCGAATTCGATGGCTTTCACTGTTGAAAGTTGTTGCATTTTGTTGAATTTCATTACGCCACAAACAATTACTAGAGGACGCTTTTTCAAAATCTCAAAGCTCGGATGGGTTCCTCGCATGAGGAACTTCAATTCTCCCATTTGACACAATCACCTAACTCCACTAATTAAAAAGTTAATTAATGTAACTTTCTTAATTGCTGTCCTATATGATGTCCTTAACTACCTTAAGATTCCTGCCGCTACAGAAAAGCAATTCTGAAAGCCCCGAGCAAATATCGCATCTTCCTGATTTTTTGAGAAGGTTGGACACATTTCTTGAAACACCCTGTATACATACTACACTCACGGACAACTTTTCTTGGCAATGAAGGAGCAGCATTTCTCTTTTGGAGCAGTTTGGAGCAATTGGAACAGCACTTCCACCACTGCAGTTTGGAAATTAAATAGTTTTCCTAACAGGCTCGTTCTCTCCAAAAAGCAAACCAAGAAAAATGAGTTCAAAGATTTCACAACATGTTATTTATTTTGATAGCCAAAAAAAGAATAATCAAAGTGACCTGCTGCATAGGTAGGGCCTTCCTCTTCAACATGACAACTGTTCTGTGACAGTTGTCACGTATGCTATGTTAACACCCTGGCCAGCCGTGGCAGCGTGTAGCGCCCTTCGTGACGTCATCGCATACCAAGCACGGAGCAGCTCAGCTCCCTGTTTCGGTTTTGACTCCTTGTTTATTGCTTATTTAAAATTATTGACGAGTCTTTCAGCAAAATGAACCACCCTTGCTGTTACAGGACTGTTTATACTATTTGACAACGGCATTATCTCAATATGGTCTAAAATGCACCGGAGTTCCCCTTTAAAGGGGCCCTCTAACACTCGGTTATGTTTAACCCCCCATTTTTTACTCGTGGATTGCGTAGACTGAAGTACGGACGAACTAGTGCAGCAAGAACGGCAGCGATAGCGGCACGCAGTACGAAGTTATTGCGACAGAAAAAAACAATTTAGAAAATTCAAAATACAAGAAAAAAAAATGCCTGCCCTCAAAGGAAATAAAACTCTATGACAGCACCGAGCACAACTTTCGCGGGGTCACGTGACCACATTTCACTCTCTGCTGTGACGTCGGATGGCGAACCACTTTATAACTCCAATGAAATGGGCTGAAAGCTCTTACGTAGGGGAAGCTCGCACACCATTGTTGCTTCTCCTTTCAACGTATTGTTGACGTCGTTGCCATACGAAGCGAAAAAAAGTAAGAACAAACGTGACAGGGGCGCGGTTCCTCCTGACTTGTCAGAACGCTACTGCTGCGCGAGCGAGGTCGTAGCAATGATAGAATGGAGGCTGGGGAGGCTTTGTCTGCTGTTCCTTACGCCGTTCTCTGCAACGACATTCCATGTCATTCCCTCTTCTCATTCTGAGAAGGGAATTTGTGGAGCGGCATGGGCGGTTAAACACGGTCGCCCCTACGCGGGTTGTTCGGTGAGCAGCCCGACGACAATTCAACGAAGAGGATTACTTGCACCGTTTCAACAACAATCACTCGGCTTTGCGTGTGAGCCTACCGCACATGCGGAAAGAGGCAGCTCGCAAACGTACAGACGCAAAAAGTTAGAAGAAGAGGGGCAAGCGTTTCATATGGACATCCGCCGCGCCGCCGACCGGTGCAGGCGAAATAAGAAAAAAAAAAAAAAAAAAAAGCCAGAGCAACCAGAGGCGAAATGGCAACCGGCGCCTCTGTCGTACTTTGTGGTTGTAGTGATATTTTTTGTTGCGACGGCGGCTATTTGGAGTTCATTGAAAAAGCACAGAAAAGAAAAACGAAACACAATAGTAATCTCAACTTTGATGCAACGCCGTTATTACTTCTAACGTTACATTTATCCAATCATAGGCCAGCGCCCATCTTCGTCATTTCCGCCCGCAATAGTTTGGCAAGCGCCACTACGCGCTGATGCGGTCAGCAGCGATGTAGCGACTTCAACGCGTGATTAAAATACTAAATAATTTGATATCGGTGCTTAAACTTATGCTAAAATTATCCCCAGCCATCAGTCTACGCAACCCGCAAGTAAAAAATGGGGGTTGAATAGTGTTGGAGGGCCCTTTTAAAAAGTTGTCAACGCGGTGCTCATGTCACATGCATTCGGTTATGTATGCTCACGAAGCCAGCTGTGTTTACACGAAAACCATTCTGAATCCCGCCCCACTCGGCGCTTTTTGACGGGAGAGGGAAATCGAAATTGTGCTTCCAACCCATTACGGGGCACTATAAGCCGTCTCCAAATAATTAACCATCGTTCTCTCGAGCAAACGAGGCTTGCAACCGTGATAAGTGGGCTGTTAGCTACTTATTGCGACAGAAAAACGAGATGTTAAATTTTGTGTCACTACTCCTTGAAGATAGCACACTGTTGTTGAGCGGCGCGGGCACCGAGAAACGTGATGATGAAGACTTCAGCAGCAAAGGCATCAAATAATGATAGAACCCTTAATTGGCGTGCGTGTTCATGTTAAGCACGAAGAACTACAAACGCGCGCATACAGCAAAGGAAATAAAACTTATGCTATGACAGCACCGAGCACAACTGTGAGCACGCAGCGGGGTCGTCCGACGCGAAAAGGCGGCAAGTGTGCACTTTAATAAAATCACAGACGGCTTGGCCGCTCTAACATTTTCGTTATCTACACATGAGTCGAGGTATACTATTCACAAATAATCTCGGGTCGCACAAGCTCTGCCAGCTCCATTGAGATGCTGCCTTCACTGCTTGCTTGACTGAGGTCGCAGACATGTATACGCTCGCTCTGGATGTTGCTTAAAATTTTCTCTTTCTTAAGGGGGACACGGCCAAGTAGGCAGCGGAGGCCAGAGGGGCTCCTGGAATGAGGAGACCTCCCCACCTAGGGTAGACGCGGGACTAGCCGCCGCGATACCGTTTCGTGCAATAAACGCTTATTCCTCCTCCTCTCACTCACCTTTGTAAAACAGTATTTCGAGTCCAAAGTATTCCATGTAAGCAACGCAACAGCGACACCAGTACACTTGTCCGCACAGTGGCTGCGAGTTGACACGATACAGGGCGAGTCAAGGAATGTGTCCGAAAAATCCTCAAAAATAAAGGAAACACCCGTATTTCCTCTCTGCCTTTCACAGTGACATTTTAAGTAGCGGCAGACACCTTCACATGACTACAGAAACCAGCATTAATAAAGGAATTATTGTGAAGGCGTTTATTGACGGCGACGGTGCACAACGACGACAGTCACGACGGAGCCCAGACTTGCAGACTCTCACGAGCACGAGAACGAGGAGCGTGCTCTCCGAGATGAGGCAAAGAGGGCGACCCACTAGAAGGTGCTCGAGAGGACGACCCATTGCAGCGTTCCAATGCTTCTCTACAATTACCCCGGGTACGAAAAGGGAGCCGCCGGCGACCTAACAGCTTGTCACTATGAGCGGGTCGTAGTATGCCTTGAGGCGCTCCACGCTGACAATGTCGCGCCCTCGACGGCGCAAGTCTGAAGACAGGTTCGGACGGGTTCGATCAGGAAGTTGACCGGGGATGTGCGCTCGACGACACGGTAGGAGCCTTCGTATTTCGGCAGCAGTTTTGAAGAGAGGCCACTTGCAGTGGTAGGGACCGAGACGCCATACGAGCGCTCCAGGGAGAACGTGGGCTCAGAAGTGGTGGGTGCCATCACGAATGCTCTTCTGCAGCTCTTGTCCATGCGTCGTAAATGTCTTAGCAAGCTCACGACACTCTTCAGCAAGCCTGGCTATGTCAGAAATAGGCGCACACTCCGATGGATCTGGCTTGTATGGAAGTATCGTGTCGATGGTGTGCGACGGGTGCCTTCCGTACAGTAAGAAGAAAAGTGAGAAACCAGTAGTGCTCTGAGGGGCTGTGTTATAGGCGTAGGTGACGAAGGGCAGAATGGCGTCCCAATTGGTGTGATCGGCGGCGACGTACATTGAGAGGATGTCACCGAGCGTGCGGTTAAATCGTTCGGTTAGGCCATTCGTCTGCGGGTGGTAAGCAGTAGTTTTGCGGTGAACAGCATGGCACTCTTTGAGAATGGCTTCCACGACTTCCGACAAGAAGACACGGCCTCGATCGCTGAGAAGCTCTTGGGGTGGACCGTGACGCAGTATGAATCGGTGCAGAAGGAAGGAGGCAACATCGGGCGCTGTAGCCGCTGGGAGGGCAGCGGTTTCGGCGTATCGCGTTAGATGGTCAACAGCGACGATGGCCCAGCGGTTACCAGCCGAAGTCAGAGGAAGTGGTCCATACAAATCGATGCCCACGCGCCCAAATGGACGGTTAGGGCAAGGTAATGGTTGTAGACCTGCTGGCGACACGTACGTTGCAGGTTTTCGGCGTTGGCAATCGAGGCAGGAGCGAACTTCTGCACGTAGCGGTACATCCCTCGCCAGAAGTATCGTTGTCAAATGCGGTGGTAAGTTTTGGATACCCCAGAGTGCGCGCATTGCGGGTCAGAGAGGAAGGCCGCGCATATTTCAGAACGCAGACTGCGGGGTATCACTAGTAGCCACTGGCGGCCATCGGCGTTGTAATTGCGTCGGTGCAGTAGGTCGTCACGAATGGCGAAATGGTGGGCTTGACGACGCAACGCGCGAGTGGATGGTGTTGCCGACGGATCAGTGAGCAAGTCGATCAGCGAGGTGATCCATTTATCCTTGCGCTGTTCGGCAGCGATGGTGTGAACGTCGATTGAAGCAACAGCTATGTGAGATACTGAGCAAAGGGCATTGTCGTCAGGCAAGGAAGAGCGCGAGAGGGCGTCGGCGTCAGCATGCTGGCGTCCGTTGCGGTACAGCACGCGCATGTCGTAGTCTTGCAGGCGAAGTGCCCAGCGGGCGAGACGGCCGGAGGGATCCTTCAATGACGACAGCCAGCATAGTGCATGATGGTCGGTGACGACATCAAATGGTCGACCATACAAATAAGGTCGAAACTTTGTAAGGGCCCAGATGATCGCCAGGCACTCTTTTTCCGTGACTGTGCAATTGGTCTCGGCTCTGGTAAGCGTACGGCTTACGTATGCCACGACATATTCGGGGAACCCTGGTTTGCGCTGCGCAAGGACAGCGCCGAGGCCGACACCGCTGGCGTCCGTGCACCTCCGCTGGGGCCGTAGGATCGTAGTGATGTAGTATGGGAGGAGACGTCAACAAACGACGGTTCTCTGCGAACGCGTCGTCACACTCGGACGACCACGAATTTAGGGGTCCGTTACTTCCAAGGAGCTTCGTCAGCGGCAATATGATGGTGGAAAAGTTTCGTATGAAGCGTCGAAAGTACGAACACAGTCCTACGAAATTGCGCAGTTCTTTGACGGACGCAGTTTTGGGAAATTCGGCCACGGCACGAAGCTTGGCCGGATCGGGAAGCATTCCGTCCTTGGACACGACGTAGCCGAGGATTGTCAGCTGGCGTGCGCAAAATCGGCACTTCTTCAGATTCAGTTGGAGGCCGGCGTTGCGCAAACGCGTCAAAACATGCCGCAGACGTTGGAGATGCCTGGAGAAGTCCGGAGCGAAAACCACGATGTCGTCCAGGTAACACAAGCACATGTGCCATTTCAAGTTGCGCAGAACGGTGTCCATCATGCGCTCGAAGGTCGCGGGCGCATTGCACAGACCAAACGGCATGACGTTGAACTCGTACAAGCCGTCGGGCGTGACAAAGGCAGTCTTCGGTCGAGCGTCATCCGCCATGGGTACTTGCCAGTACCCCGAGCGCAAATCAAGAGATGAAAGAATTCGGCTCCTTGCAGGTTGTCAATCGCGTCGTCGATTCGCGGCAGCGGATAAACATCCTTGCGAGTGATCTTGTTGAGCCGTCGGTAGTCCACACAGAACCGCACGGAACCGTCCTTCTTCGCAACGAGAACAACGGGAGACGCCCATGGGCTGTCCGAGGGCCGAGTAACGTCGCGTCGAAGCATATCGTCAACTTGCTCATTAATGACCCGACGTTCTGCAGGAGACACGCGATATGGACGTTGCCGCAGTGGTGGTTGGGAGCCAGTGTCGATGCGATGCGTAACAGCGGAAGTGCGGCCGAGAGAAGTTTGCCCGACATCGAAAGAACGAAATTATTCCAGCAGGAACAGAAGTTGGGAACGTTGGACCGATGTGAGGTTGTCAGCAATGGAGGACCTAAACACATTAGCAGGTGACGAATCGGACGTGGAAACAGCACTGAGCGTACGGGAACTGGGACAGTGCGTGTCATCGGGTGCGTCCATAATTTGTGCATCTTAGAGGGTTCCACTCTGCCGAGACATTCCCCTCGCACCAACGTAACAATGTATGGAGATGGGTTGTTAACAAAAATAGCGGTGCTGCCCTGAGTGACGTGGACGGTCACGAAAGGTACCAGCAAGCCTTTCCTTGTGCAAACGTGGTCAGATGGCGAAATGAGTGCAATGGTGTCGGAGAGAGACGGCGCAGTCGACTGACACAGCCGTCCACGAGTTTGGCGGTACTTTGGTATTGTCTTTGACGAAGACCTTGCTCGATACCGATGAAGTGTCTGCCGGCGTCAAATCTGAGAACGGGGAGAGTTCGATTTCGGCTGGTGCGCAATGAATTACGGCGTCGTGGCGGGAGAGAAAATCCCATCCCAGGATGACGTCGTGAGAGCATGCAGCAATTATGATGAACTCGACGTCGTACAGAACGTCCTGAATGACGACGCGAGCTGTGCATATTGCTTTAGGATGAATACTCTGGGAGCTGGCTGTACGGAGAGACATCCCAGAAAGTGGCGTCCTCACTTTTCGTAGTAATCGGCTCAATTTTTGCTCCATAACGGATACGGCGGCTCCAGTGTCGACAAGGGCAGATGCGGGAACACCGTCCACAAACACATCTATCACGTTCGATGGGCGTCGCTGAGGGCTTTCGCAGTTCGATAGCGTCGCAGCCCTTGCCTCGTGGACTGCGACGACTAGTGTTCCTGGTCGCGTGCGACCGGACGTGGGCGCATCGGCGACAGTGAGCGACGTCGTGGAGACGGAGAGCGCCGAGTAGATGGAGCTTGGCGTGATGTCGGTGACAGAGGAGTAGGTGGGGCGTAAAATGTGCGGTTTGACTGGCTGGTGGCCGGCGACACGACTTGAGGCGGCTGGACGCGATTGCAATAACGCGCCACGTGGCCGGCGTAACCGCATGCGAAGCATAAGGGGCGGTTGTCAGGTGTGCGCCATCGGTTTGCTGGAGTAAGGCCCGCCCATGGCGCAGGACGTGATTGACGGGGTGTCGACTGATATGACTGCATCGTGGGCTGCGGTCGTGGCATCTGCATGACGTCGGCGTAGGTAGCCGGCACAGCCGCTTCGAAGGACTGATGTCTAGAGGCGGCTTCGGCGTAACTATGTGGGGCTGCCGTAGGTATTACTGGGGACGTCCTTGCGACAACTTGGGCGTAACTCAGTGGTGCAGGAGCCGGATGGTGCTGTTGGTACTCTGGCATGACCTCCGCGATTTCCTGCTCAATCGCTCGACGGAGGGGAGGGAGAAGAGTGGTTGACGGCTGTTGAACGTACTGAGGTTGAGCAAAGTCCAGCAGAGAGAACTGGCGCGCGATTTCCTCGCGCACGAATGACTTCACCTCTGTGAGCAAGGCGGAGTGGTCGGAATAAGGTCGACAAGCCAGCGATCTCGGCGTAGCGGGATGGAGAGCGACGGGTCATCGACCGCTGCCGGCGCAGCTCCTCGTAGCTCTGGCAGAGCGTTATGACCTCGGCCTCTGTGCTGGGGTTTTTGGCGAGCAGCATCGTGAAGGCATCGTCGTCGATTGCCTTTCATAATGTGCCTCATCTGGTCAGATTCCGACATGGTGGCGTCGGCTTTCTTACACAAATCGAGGATGTGCTTCAATGTAGCTGGGTAAAGGTTTCGCCCGGCCTGCTGAGCTCGTTCTCGCAAACGCTGTTCGGCCTGCCAGCTTACGAACGGCAGGGCGGCCAAACACGTTGATAATGGGGTCTTGAAGTCGGACCACGTCGTAAAATCGGATGCGTGGTTGTGTACCACAGGCCGGCCACACCCGCGAGGTAGAAACCAAGTTGGTCCATTTTCCGGCCTCGTCACATTTATTGGGAACACTCACGCGTTCATAGATCGCGAGCCAGTCCTCCCCGTCGTCCATCTGCGCCAGTGAAGACTGGGGGGTCGCGGATACGAGGGGACACCGGGACAAGCGGGTCGGGCAGGGGGCGGCTTTTGCTGAGCGGGCGTCTGCGGCATGGTAGATGGCACGGTACGGGATCGAAGCTCGAGGGCATCGAATGGAGACCGAAGTTGTGGTGACGGTACAGCACTCTCCACCATTTTGTAAAGGCGTTATTGACGGCGGGATTGACGGCGACGGTGCAACACGACGACAGTCCGACGGAGCCCAGATTCGCAGACTCTCACGAGCACGAGCACGAGGAGCGTGCTCTCCGAGAAAAGGCGAAGAGGCGACCCACTAGAAGCGCTCGAGAGGACGACCCATTGCAGCGTTCCAATGCTCTCTACAATTAAATTATCATTTTAGTTAGTGGAGACAGGCGGTCGGGTTAAAGGAATAATTGAGGCCTTTTCTGCGAATAGCTATTGTCACTTTGAGGTTTCAAAAAAGCGGCTTCGGGAAATTATTGGGAGTAATGAATTTCGACGAAAATCCAGCGGCGATGCCGAAACCGAAGCGCAAATGAGCGCAACTAGCAGACGACCGGGATGACGTCACTGTTCACGACAAGGTAGTTTCTTAAAACTTACTAGAGGGAACTCTGGCGCTAGTGTCTATGGGAGCTGCAACGCATGGCGCTTCAGCCAGCATGGAAATGATGGGTAGCACACGGATATGGCTAAACTTCGTTCTTTCGGTTCCGTTTGCTCCGCATCGCCTGCATCCGCTTTATCGTAAAACGAAGTTCAGCAAAAGTCAGCCGTTCACTTCACCACTTTAACCTTTTTGGGCTCACAATTTCAAATCTGGTCACGAGGG
>NC_051179.1:83769298-83810292 GCF_013339695.2 Rhipicephalus sanguineus | reverse complement strand
TTTGAAAAATGGATGGTTCCACGCGGGAAAAGAAGTCATTTTCGGAGGTTCCGCACTTTCTTGGAAGCGTCTCCGCGCCCTTCGAAACAGTGACACTGTCACCACTTTTCTTAACTTAAAGCTGTCACTCTAATACCATAAATGTTCCCTCGCGGCTCGACGCTGTCAGTGACAATTTTCCCGTCTGCTTTCACGGATACAATTTTCTTGTTGCATAAAACAACGCGGATGACTTCGACGAAGCCGCCTAGCGTGCCGCCGAGGCAAGACGCGCCTGCATTATATTTTTTTTTTTTCTCATCTTTCCGAAATAGTAATACCTTGCCTCGGAAATTCGTCGCATGTTCGTTGACTTGAATCTATAACTAAGAGCGCAGCATCGCGTGGAAGGACGGCATAAGTGGGCGGTACCGTGCTCGAACATGCGACTCCAGCCTATAGGCCATCGTCAGAATCGTTCGACGTGGTGCCCAGAAGCTCTCGCGTCGACATCAATGTCAGAGCTTTATTCTAATCTATTGCTACCCTATATATTGCCCATTATTCCATGAAGTTATTGTGCACACACTTCCCATGCCGTGTAGAGCAGGACGAGCAGAGGAACCCCTAATAGAGATATTTTACGGCAGGGCTTCACGTGTGCACTTGTTTGGTTGACTTGCCGCGTTTACCTCAGTGCCGTAGAATGATGGCAGCGAGAACAAGATAAGTGAATAGAGGCACCGCGTTGGTATTGCCTGAATACGGCTACAGGCATTCCGAAGCCTGTCGGCTCTCTTCTTTCCTTGAGGTTTAGATCGAACAGTCTTAGTATACCCTGTGCCGTTGTCGTCGTGGTAGCAGTAGTAGTAGTAGTAGTAGTAGTGTAGTAGTAGTAGTAGTAGTAGTAGTAGTAGTAGTAGTAGTAGTAGTAGTAGTATAGTAGTAGTATGGTGGTGGTGGTGGTGGTGGTGGTGGTGGTGGTGGTAATAATAATAATAATAATAATAATAATAATAATAATAATAATAATAATATATAGTAGTAGTAGTACTAGTAGTAGTAGTAGTAATAGGCGGTAGCAGTGGTACTTGTAGCAGTAGTAGCAGGCAGTAGTAGTAGTAGCAGTAGTAGGTAGTAGTAGTAGTATAGAAGAACTTTATGCTGGGCTAGTTGGTACATAACTTTAAGAGAAAAAAATTACATAACTTCGCGGAAAAACACGCTATTTTCTTGTGCTTCGTCTTTCTTCTGGTGGTGCTTAAGCTTCTTAATTTTTTTCCCTCAAAGTAGCAGTAGCAGTAGTAGGCGTCACGCTGTCACGTGACGAAAGGGGGGAGTGAATAGAGAAATAAATGAAACGAAATGACCATGATTTTGATGCTTTTCTTCAAATAAAGAACAATATGACGACTATGATTGTGCTAGAAATTATGGTTATGACTTTATGTGTACCTTAAGTCATCATCATTAACATCACCATTATTGCTTTGCTGTACGTTGGTTCTCATGGCGTGGAACTGAATTTTCAGCTCCTTAAACGATACGGCACTGAAGACGAAGAGGCTCTTTGATCCGATCGGCACTGGCATTCTGTACACGCGCTGTGTGTGGTTGACATTGACATCACCGGGGACTGGGCTGGCGCTCTAGCTGGCGACAGCGGTGTTGTCGGTGCCTCTTGGCGGATGTCGAGGCTTCCGGTCGGCGTCGGCTCCTCTTAAGACGCGTAACCCACCGGCGTCAGTGCGGTCGATGGTTGCTTTCCGCTTCGCGTGCGGCCATCAACCAGAAGGGACTCTGCCCGCCATTAAATTTCGTCGGCAGCTTTGATCGTCGGGGTGGGCAACATGTCGGATGCTTCCGCTTTGTCCTCTCGTCCCGTCACTCTGGCTTTCAGCATCCGGTTCTACCGAAACGTGCAGTGGCTTTTCGAGAGCTAAGCCTAGCTTCACTTTATATACACACTCCGTAGCGCTTACTGATCGGCTGGAGGCAGCGCCATTTTGTTAAATGTATGTTGTTTAGGCGATGCTGGCGCTTTGTATAGCACTGGCTACTCCTTTCCACAGAAATAGTGGATGGCACAGGTGTGTCAAAAATATCGCATAACATTGCACTGATGTCACCTTGCGTATGTTTGCCAGTCAAGCCGCGTGAAAAAATAATGGCGTAAGCACAAACTCCAGTCACTTAACAACACTAAAGTTTGCCTTAAAGCCCAGCCACACGGAATCAGAGCGGACTATCACGACACACAAGGCAACGAACGTCGTCTTTGCGCAATTACTTCACTGCTCGCGCTCGGGAATAGCAACACTTGCTTTTTTTTCCGAATACGGCTAGCCAAGTACGAAGGTCCACTCGGGATCGAAGGTCATCTCGGAGCATGCTCGCTCTCCAGCTGCTTTCGAGAAGGTATCCTCTCCGCCGTCCCGATCGAACAAGCTTTAGCACCCTACACATCTCTCGCGCAGTGTTCCGATGATGTGTGGTTGGGGCACGTGCATACCGATTGCACTCTTATTCTTGTTCGTGCCTCTCTCTTCCAAAAAATTCAATGATTGCTTACCCGCGGTGACAGCTTAGGGGCGACGTCGTTATGCGGATGTAGTTCCGATGGTTGCTTCGATCCTGACGAGGCTGACACTTTTCATTTAGATGAAGGCAAATGCCACAACATGGTCTGAGCACCTTGCGTACTCGAAATTACTATGGAGTCCTCAACTGCGGCGTACCTGATAACCAGAACATAGTTTCGACCCGTAAATGAAACTTCTTGATTTACCTATATTTTGATCACTCACGCGCAGTCAACGTTCTTAAAGTTAAGCGGCTATAGTTACGTCTTTCCTATTTTTATTGACCTGACCGCGCATATACGTTTCCAGAACGGTCCAAGAAGCTGGTGGTCGGGTGGCTGGATATTGTCTGTACAGCGATGAGCGGCAACAGTTTAGTAAAGTTGCAGCCGTAATACTGCACAAGCAGTCTAGAGGCTCGTACGTCTCATGGCGACTTTCAAGACGATAAACATTGTCTCGAAACGTCTTCTGCATACTCTATAGCTCACTTCAAGCACGAGAAAATCGTTGCAAAGCGGCATATGGCCTTCATGCACTTTATATCAACATGCACGCTAACCCGACTCCATCAAGCACGTTAAACCAGTAAGCCTTTGCGCCACAGCACAGCGAGAAAGTGCACGCGTTGACTACAAAACAATAGGTTTCGTGCAGGCGTCCGACTGGCGCCATCTCTGCATAGATTGACGCCGACTCCGCATCTCTTCACAGACGTCCCTGCATAGTTTTAGTTAGAGGCAGTAGTTGGCTGACCTCGTGTGCACTCAGGGAGGAATGCCCTCGGACACTGGCTCGTCGCCTGGGTCGCTGACCTCGTCGCCTCTGGCTGCGGCGAAGCGCTGCGCTTTTGGTAGAAGAGAAAGTCTTCGACGCAGGCGACTGCACTTGCTTCCGTTTCTGTCGCCTCTGTCCATCCCCCAGAGAATCGGCAACCCGTTTATTTTTTTCTTAGTTTTGAGGAGACGCGCCAGAGCTCCAAGACGAGGCGCCAAGAGGAGCGAAGGAGAAGAAACCCGCGCCATCGCCTCATGGATGTCGTGGGGAGAGAACGCTAGCCTGTCGCCTTAGACACAATTTTCTGAACACGAAAAGTGTCCTCTTGTACCGTGAACAGCACGCTCAACTTCTTTGCGTGAAACTTCGAAAAGTACTGGACACAGCCAGAAAAGGAACACACAGGACATGAGCGCAAACTATAAGAACTGTTTATTGCGCTGATAAACAAGGAATATATTGTCACGTGGTCGTGACGTCGACGAAGACAGCAGTCGGCGTTTGTAGGATGAAACTGTTTATTTGGCCGAACTTGTGGCCGGAAAATGAGAACTAGAACTACAGCAATGCACGCTGTACAATGATAGCGGCAAACAGGGCGTCGTCCGTCGATCAACTGACAAGCAGTCAAGCGCGTCGGCTTTTATACAGGCGCTATCGAACTTTCCAGCGATATCGCTGGTGGCGGCGTTATCTCTCGACAAAGCTGGAACATTCTCGTGCGGCGCGCAATCTTAACAAACCGATCTACTACAATCGCGACGCTTCTAGAGCACTACTTCGCGGACAGCGTCGAGCGTTGATAACCGTCTCTGCCGGTCAAACCCGAATACATCAAAACAAGACAAGAAGTGGGCGTGGCAATGCCCCCCTCTGAAAAAGCATCGTCCCGATGCTTGTGAAAGAACATAGAAGAGAAAAAAAAACAAGTGTATACACAAATAATTACAATAACAAGGAAAAGAAAATAGAGTCCCCAGGCTCGCTAACGCGCGAAAAACGGCTTAAGGCGCACGACATGGACGACTTCAGGTCGCGCACGGCGCCGCTGGAGTTCGTAATGCCGTCTGGGACAACCTCATAGTCGAGTGTGCCCAGGCGTCGAAGTACCCTGTACGGTCCGAAGTATCGTCGAAGAAGCTTCTCACTAAGTCCTCGTCGGCGTATTGGCGTCCATACCCATACACGGTCACCGGGTTGGTATTCCATGTGGCGTCGTCGAAGGTTGTAGCGGCGGCTGTCAGTCGTCTGCTGGTTCTTGATCCGTAGGCGGGCGAGCTGTCGTGCTTCTTCGGCGCGCTGTAGGTAGGTGGTCACGTCGATGTTTTCCTCGTCGGTCACGTTTGGTAGCATGGCGCCGAGCGTCGTTGCCGGGCTCCGTCCGTAGACCAACTTGTATGGCGTCATCTGCGTCGTTTCCTGTACGGCCGTGTTGTACGCGAAGGTCACGTACGGAAGGATGGCGTCCCCGTCTTGTGTTCGACGTCGACGTACATGGCCAGCATGTCGGCGATGGTCTTATTTAGACGCTCGGTGAGGCCGTTGGTCTGTGGGTGGTACGCGGTGGTGCGGCGGTGGCTTGTGTGGCTGTATTCCAAGATCGCCTGAGTCAGGTCAGCCGTGAACGCCGTTCCTCTGTCGGTGATGAGAACCTCTGGGGCGCCGTGTCGAAGGACGATGTTCTCAACGAAGAACTTGGCTACCTCAGCGGCACTGCCTTTCGGCAGGGCTTTTGTTTCGGCGTAGCGGGTGAGGTAGTCGGTAGCCACGACGATCCATTTATTTCCGCAAGTCGACGTTGGGAACGGCCCCAGGAGGTCCATCCCGATCTGCTGGAATGGTCGCCGAGGAGGCTCGATCGGCTGAAGGAAGCCTGCTGGTCTTGTGGGCGGTGTCTTCCGTCGCTGACAGTCTCGGCACGTCCTTACGTAGCGAGTGACGTCGGCGGCAAGGCGCGGCCAGCAGTACTTTTCTTGTACTCGTGCGAGCGTTCGGGAAAGTCCGAGGTGTCCAGCCGTTGGGTCGTCGTGCAGGGCATGCAAAATTTCTGGTCGCAGTCCCAAAGGTACAACGATAAGGTAGCTGGCTCGGGCCGGAGTGAAGTTCTTCTTTACGAGGACGTTGTTTTTCAAGGAAATGATGCCAATCCTCGCCTGAATACTTTTGGGACAACGACGGTCCTGCCCTCCAGGTATTCCACTAGATCCTTCAGTTCCGGGTCGGCTCGCTGTCGTTCGGCGAAGTCTTCGGTACTTATGGCTCCCAAGAAGCTGTCATCATCCTGGTCGTCGGGCGTTGGTGGGTCGACGGGGGCACGAGACAAGCAGTCGGCGTCGGAGTGTTTCCTTCCGGACTTGTAGACGACAGTAATGTCAAATTCTTGAAGTCTTAGGCTCCACCGTGCGAGGCGACCTGAAGGGTCCTTCAAGTTAGCTAGCCAACACAAGGCGTGATGGTCGCTCACAACTTTGAAGGGCCTGCCGTAGAGGTAGGGGCGAAACTTTGACGTAGCCCAGATGATGGCGAGGCAGGCACGTAGGCAAGGGGGGGGCCCGGGGGGCCCGGGCCCCCCCCCGAAATTTTTCCAGCCCTCTATATTCCCAGGCAACTTTTTTTTTGTTTTTGCCATGGAAAGATTGTCTTTCGAACAATTAGGCCTTGGGCCCCCCCGAAAAAAATCCTGGCTACGTGCCTGTGGCGAGGCACTCCTTTTCTGTTGTGGAATAGTTGACCTCTGCTTTAGACAGCGACCGGCTAGCATAACTGATAACCCTTTCCAGTCCGCCCGTCCGCTGCACAAGGACGGCGCCGAGTCCTATGCTGCTTGCATCGGTGTGAATCTCCGTATCGGCGTATTCGTCGAAATGCGCAAGTATCGGAGGTGTCTGCAGGCGTCGTTTCAGTTCATGAAATGCTTCGACTTGCACTGTTTGCCACCTGAATTCGACGTCGGTCTTCGTGAGCTGCGTTAGTGGCTCGGCGATCCGTGAAAAGTCTTTGACAAAGCGTCTGTAATAGGCGCACAAGCCGAGAAATCGGCGCACGGCCTTCTTGTCGGTGGGTGGCGGGAAAGCGGCGATGGCAGCTGTTTTCTGCGGGTCTGGGAGCACTCCAGTCTTGCTGATCACGTGACCCAAAAACAAGAGCTCCTCGTACGCGAAGCGGCACTTTTCTGGCTTCAGGGTGAGCCCGGAGTTCTTGATTGCTTGAAGTACGGATTGAAGTCGCTGGAGGTGTTCGTCGAAGTTCGAGGAATACACAACGACGTCGTCCAAGTAAACAAGGCAAGTCTGCCACTTCAAGCCAGCTAACACAGTATCCATGACTCGTTGGAAAGTCGCAGGCGCCGAACAAAGACCGAAAGGCATGATTTTGAACTCGAACAGGCCGTCCGGTGTTATAAAGGCGGTCTTTTCTCGGTCTCTCTCGTCGACTTCAATTTGCCAAGCCGGTCTTGAGGTCCATCGACGAAAAGTAAGTCGTGTTGTGGAGTCGATCCAGGGTGTCGTCTATCCGTGGGAGAGGGTACACGTCCTTCTTTGTGATTTTGTTCAGGCGACGATAATCGACGCAGAAACGTAGGGTCCCATCCTTCTTCTTCACTAACACCACGGGAGACGCCCACGGGCTGTTGGACGGCTGGATGATGTCGTCGCGTAGCATTTCATCGACTTGTTTCTTAACGGCCTCCCGTTCCTGCGTCGAAACCCGGTAGGTACTCTGACGGAGTGGTCGAGCATTTTCTTCTGTTATGATGCGGTGCTTAGCAAGGGGCGTTTGTCGGACCCGCGATGACGACGAGAAACAGTCCCTGTATTGCTGCAGAAGGCGTCGGAGCTGTTGCTGTTGGCGAGCGGGAAGACTTGGGTTTACGTCGAAGTGTGGCTCAGTGATCGTCGTCGTAGCTTCGTCAGAATCTGAAAAGGCAAACGCATCGCTGACGGCCAAGATTTCTTCGATGTATGCAATCGTCGTGCCCCTGCTCAGGTGTCTGTATTCCTGGCTGAAGTTCGTTAGCATCACGCTTCCTTTTCCTTCATGCAACCGAGCAATGCCCCTTGCGACGCAAATGTCACGGTCTAGCAGCAAACGCTGATCGCTCTCGATGACACCTTCGATGTCTTCAGCTTTTTCGGTGCCGACGGAAATAATGACGCTGGAACGCGGCGGAATGGTCACCTGCTCTTCTATCACATTCAATGCATGGTTCCCTGGCGTCGCGCGGGGCGGGAGCGCTTTATCTGAGGTTAGTGTTATCGACTCGGACCTCAGGTCGATGACGGCGCCGTGTTCACTTAGGAAGTCCATTCCAAGTATTGCATCCCTGGAGCAGTTTTGTAGGATTACAAAGCTCGCAGGATAAGTCCGGTTATTGATGGTGACTCTCGCCGTGCAGACACCAATCGGCGTTATCAGATGGCCTCCAGCGGTGCGGATTTCGGGGCCTTCCCAAGCGGTCTTAACTTTCTTCAACTTCGTGGGGAAGGGCCCACTGATGACGCAATAGTCGGCTCCAGTATCGACGAGAGCGGTGACGTTGTGGCCGTCGATGAGAACGTCGAGGTCGCTAGTTCGTCGTCTTGCGTTGCGGTTGGGTCTCGGCGTCGGGCACGGAGAAAGAAGTATTTGAGGAGGAGAATCTCTCGGCCGCGGCAGCGCGCGTGGGCGGCGCGATAGCGTCACGGCGGAATGCGGTTACGCCGAAGCACGACAGATGACGTTTTCGGCCTGTTGCCATCTTTTACATGCTCTTCTATGGACGCGACGCATAAAAATCGTGATAGCGCCTCGTAAAATGTAAAATTTCTAAGATTTCTGTCTGTAACATCAATCGGTAGATATGGCAGATATTTTAGCTGCAGTTCCTAATCGATACTGCCAGAATTATAGGCCGTACAGCGCTTGGAACGAACTGCTAGTAGTGGCCCCTGAGCAGACGACGTCTGCCGCCGCATGCACGCGATCCTCGCTCCTCTCTCGCATGTTGTGCGCGCGCATGCGCAGGTGGCCTTGGGACGGAAAGTTCCCTCGTTCCCTTCGCTTTTGCTGGTTTCTTTCTTTTTAGCGCTCTCAGTGGCTTCCGTGGCTTCCGCGCGTTGCGCCGGCGGCGCCGAGTCCTCGATGTTTGCGCGCGCTTTTCACGCTGCGACAAAGGAGAGTGCTTTGCAGATTTCGACCAGTGCTTCTTCAGGATGGGGCGGAAATGTGTCGTGCCGAACTGCAGCAGTGGGTACGCGTCCTGCAAGAAGGTAATTACCTTCGAAGTTCCTAGTGACCCAGTGAGGTTGGAAGCGTGGTTTCGCGCCATACCAAGAAAAGACCGACAGCTGACGTTTGCGAGAAGCACTTCTCGGAGAGTGACATAGACAGGCGGCGCTACTATGGCGAACTTGGTGGCGAAGTTCTCCTTGACAAACCGAAACGGCCAGTGTTGTTACGAGACGCCGTGCCTTCAATCTTTCCGCGCGCTGTTCCGGATACTTGTCTGCTGTTCTCAAAAAAAGACAAT
Organism: Rhipicephalus sanguineus; assembly: GCF_013339695.2. Lineage (NCBI taxonomy): Eukaryota > Metazoa > Arthropoda > Arachnida > Ixodida > Ixodidae > Rhipicephalus > Rhipicephalus sanguineus. The sequence continues at coordinate 83,801,445 of NC_051179.1, read as the reverse complement.
GTGAAATTTCAACCACCTGGGGTTTAGTAACGTGCACATAAATGTAAGCACACGGGCCTTTAGCATTTCGCCTCCATCTAAATGCGGCCGCCGCAACAACCTAAATCTGAATTGATGGCATATAGGGTAAGTCCCATCATTCGTTGAAATAAATATACCTAACTATGAGTTCACGTTATCAAAAGTTATAGATTTCACGTTGTACAAAAATATCACGGTGGTAATTTTCCTGCATGTGACGCCATTTTTCTAGTTAATTTACCGAAAAAACTTGGAGTGCACTTGAGCTTTGCCTTTAAGAGTAGAACGCGATAGCGTAATCGGGCCCCATGCGCATCGCCTTCTCAGTTGCTAGCCTCACTGACACGGACGCCGACACCGGTATTTCTGCGAAACGGGCTCTTAACGCTGTCGCGTTAAAATATGGAGCCGGCGAGGACGCACAAAAACACATCCATTCGGGCGTGAAGCGCGAACGGCCAATCGGCGACGAATAGCCTTGAACCGACGAGCTTCGTTGGAGAGCGCGGTGAGAGGGACGCGCGCATTTTTCCTTCTCCGCTAGCGGACTCTCACGACAGAGGGCGCGTGAGCGCTGTGCCCGATTTCGTGACTTTATTAGGGCGCCCGAGCGAGCGCAGTTTCGCCTCCTCAAGAATTCTTGCTCCGTGGCGTCGGGTCACGGCTGCGTCGGTTTGTTCCGCTGCTTCCATGTTGCGTCGTCGGGTCTTCTTTGGTCCGCAAGATCTCGTCGTCAGGGGTCTGTCTGGTTCGCGTCGTGTTCTGAAGGTTTCGTCGCGACGTCGTTGTCGTCGGCGGAGGATCTTCGGTAGTTCGTCGTACAGCAACCGCACCTCCATCGGTTGCTGCCCTTAGTTTTCCGGATACGGGCTAGGCGACCGGCCCCGGTTTGGGCCAGTGTACGGCCGGCGGTGCGGTGACATGTAGCGGCCGGGCGACGGCGAGCGTGAAGGACGTCGTTCTTGCCACTGCGTTCCGTTTAGGTAGTCGTCGATGTCGCGAGGGCGTTCGCCTGGCTGCGGTCGCGGCGCGTTGATGGCGAATCCTCGTAGTCCCATCTGTCGGTACTGGCAGCGGCGGTACGTGTGGCCGGCCTCTCCGCAGTGGTAGCAGAGCGGGCGGTTGTCGGGGGCACGCCAGACATCGGTCTTCCTCGGGGTGTTGCGCTGGCCGACAGGTGGTCGGTAGGGCGTCGGGGCGGCGGCGGCGTCTGGCGACGGTACTGCGGCGGTGTGGCGTCTTGGCGGGGGCGTGGAGGAGGAGCATGACGGCGGGCTGCAGCAGCATAGCTAATAGCTTGCGGCTGCGGCTCTGCTAGCTGAGGCGCGCCGAGTGAATGCTGGATCTCCTGGCGCACGAGGTCGGCGATGGACTCTACTTGAGTTGCGACGAAGGTAGAATTTTTCGCAACTCCTCTTGCACGATTGCTCGAATCGTCTCACGCAGGTCGGCGGGTCCTAGGGCTTGAACGTCGGCGTAGCTTGTAGCCGAGAAGCTGCGGTTGTATTGCCGCGTTCGCATCTCAAGCGTTTTCTCGATCGTGGAAGCCTCCGATGCAAATTCAGCGACCGTCTTCGGCGGGTTCCTTATCAATCCAGCGAAGAGTTCCTGTTTGACACCCGCATGAGGAACCTCACTTTCTTCTCTTCGGGCATACTTGGGTCGGCGTGTCGAAACAGCGACTCATCTCTTCCGTGTAGATGGCAATATTTTCGTTGGGTAGCTGCACACAGGGTCTCCAGCATAGCCGCGGCCGTTCCTTGCGGACCACGCTCGTGAACGTGCTTAGGAACGTCGTCCGAAAGAGATCCCATGTTTGTAGGGCGGATTCTCGGTTCTCGAACCACGTCCTCGCGGCGTCTTCTAGGTAGAAGTATACGTGGCGCAGCTTGTCCTCGCAGTTCCAGTTATTAAATTGTGAGACCCTTTCGAAGGTCTCGAGCCAAGTCTCGGGGTCTTCACATGGCGAACCACGGAACGTCAGCGGCTCCCTGGGTGGCTGCATCACGATCGCCGTAGGGGGCACTGCGTCAGTCATCGTCTCGGCGGTCGATGTGGCTGTCTTCGGCTGCCTGGCGTTTTCGGGAAGGAGCCCGTACTCTGGATGTAGTCCCTTCTGCCGGCGGCTGGTTCGAGGATCCGGTTTGTCCTTAAAGTCGTCTTCTTCGGGGCTTGGGCTTGGGTCAGCGCTCCGCGGTGGCGTCCGGATCATGAAGCAGCACCTCCACCAGATGTCACGTGGTCGTGACGTCGACGAAGACAGCAGTCGGCGTTTGTAGGATGAAACTGTTTATTTGGCCGAACTTGTGGCCGGAAAATGAGAACTAGAACTACAGCAATGCACGCTGTACAATGATAGCGGCAAACAGGGCGTCGTCCGTCGATCAACTGACAAGCAGTCAAGCGCGTCGGATTTTATACAGGCGCTATCGAACTTTCCAGCGATATCGCTGGTGGCGGCGTTATCTCTCGACAAAGCTGGAACATTCTCGTGCGGCGCGCAATCTTAACAAACCGATCTACTACAATCGCGACGCTTCTAGAGCACTACTTCGCGGACAGCGTCGAGCGTTGATAACCGTCTCTGCCGGTCAAACCCGAATACATCAAAACAAGACAAGAAGTGGGCGTGGCAATATATTGAAGCTACACGCATACACAGAGATGCCCTGACTGCCAACGGCATCTATAGCATCGCTGATCAGCTCTGTCTTTTTGGCTGAGTGCTATTAAAGGGACGGTTACACATGCTCCATGGGCAGCCGATCTAATAGTGTAAGCATCGAAGACCTTCCACATCCTCTGGTTCCTTGACGTGCACGTTTTCTCTCCCATGAAACGCTGGATTGAGCTTACACCGGTTTCAGCGAGTCGTCTGATGTCCCGGAGCTTGCGGGAAGCCACAGTTGTATCGGTGCTCGCGCAGCCTCACGCTGACGCACCTTCCCCTAGGTCCGACGTTAATGAGCTCCTCAAGAATTTGGGATCTTGTAAACGACGTTCTTTACGCATTCAGCAAAGCTTTGCGAGTGCCTAATCGAGCACTTTTCGTCGTAATTCCTGTTATGGTCATCGTTCACCTTTCCGCAGCTTAGCTTTTTGGCGCTGTGAAGGTCGTTTTTACACCCTACCTTGCAGTAATTTTTCTCATTAAAGGAGCCACCGTGCGCATGACGAAAGGTGGCCTTCCGTCTTTTTTCAGAACTTTTGCTTCCCTTTGTAGAACCGATAACGTTATCGATACGAACTCACGCAATCTAGAAAGGAAAGCACATAACACGAGACAAGCTGAATAAATAATTTATGAAACCAATCAACTTTCTAGAGCACTGTGTACTCTGGGCACCCGATCGTGTGCTTTCATTTCATCCTTAATTATCTCGTTTTCTTTTTTTTTTTAGTGCGTCAATACAACCCATCCCTTTAGGTACGCAGTGCTCTAACCTATTTGCCAACTTCATAGGTACAGCAGCACAAACGCAACAGGGCACAAGGAAGACACAGGACAGAGTGCTGACAGTTTGACACAGTTGACAGTTTAACAAGTGAAAAAAAAAACTTAGTTTAAGTCAGCAATCTGTCCTTCGTCTTCTTTGTGCTTTGTGCTGTTATACCTATGAACAATACGTGGTCAACTAGCCTGCCAGCAAATGTTACTGCTGTTCGCCCATCCATCAGCTCACTGACTTAGCGAAATTCGCATCCTCGAAGGCTTGGCCTCAAACCTCCTCGACATCTTTACTTTTCGTAGTTTTGTGCATTTCCGTAAGTGTTATACAAACTAATGTGAAATCAGCGTTGAGATCAGCTCACTATAAGATGTGAGAGCCTTTCGTCGAGTGTCTGGATTTCGCGAATGAACTGACGGCAACTGACGGACTTTGGACAACAATATCGGCCATATATATATATATATATATATATAATATATATATATATAATATATATATTGGCCGATATTGTTGTCCAAAGGCCGTATATATATATATATATATATATATATATATATATATATATGGGCCGATCAACATCTTACGGCCGTTTCATCATCGCCCAGATGCATTTATTATTGACGCCCAGCCCAAAACGCGATTGCCACCCATGCGGATTCATGGAATTTGTATCTTGCCTCCAGAGGATTTATTCGGATTTATTAATCCGAATTGGAAGAGATCCATTGCTTTATCATCGTTTTGTTTACCCGTCCGTGATATATTTCATTGTATATGGTTACCTTTATCTCTCGTTTTCGTTATATCTTCAGTTAAACTAGGCTTTCCTCGCTCGCTGAAAACTCGCCGCCGTGATGAGGGCGCTCGCGTCATTTCGTTCGTTCTAGATATATATAGGCGGTTTCTCTCTGTCGTTCTTCAATGTATTACACGGGGGTCTTGCAAAACAACATATCCTGTCTTTATTTGTTGGGTTCGCTGAAAACAAAGTGGCATTGACTTCGTATCGAAGTTGATGCAATTTCATTGTTACCGGCGCAATGTAGCGAGTGCTCTGCAAAACGTCTAAGGAGGGAAGAAAAACTTAGGAGCAAGTAAGAAGAAAAAATGGCGTAGCTTTAGCGAGAACGAAGAAAGGCCTAGCTCCGTGAAATGAGGAGCCGCGTCGTAAAAAACTGAGCGAGGCGGAGCTGCGTGCAGACGATAGAAACAAAGGAACAAATTTTGGCGAGAACGATATATCCGGCCAGGTCATACGCTCTCCTTCTTTTTTTTTTCTTTTATTTATCTCTCATTTCGTACATGTCTGTCTGGCGTACGGTGGGCGGCTTCGCTCTTTGAAGAGGAACGAAGTCGCGGGTGTGCCTAACAAGCATTGTGTTCATCCGGTAGCGTAGGTAATCCGTTCAATCCGCCCGATAATCCGGTCCTTGTCTTTCTTCTTCTGCCGGGTAAACAGCTTTAGTGCGCCGCGGCGCCGCCAAGACTCCGTTTCTTCGGCGCATTTCGAGTTCACGAAAAAAAAAAAAGAAATCAAAACAAGGGAAGCGAAAGAAGCAATGAGACCATGGCGGCAAGAAGACAAGAGCCTGTCAGACAGACTGGTAAGGTTGAAGGCGAGAAGCCCTTTTCTAGCGTTTATATTTTAGACTCTATAGCGAAATAAAATGTTGAAAGTTAGAATAAAAAAGATATAAGAAATAAAAAAGGTTTGGTTCTTTCACGGGGACACGTGTGTCGAGCCCTGCCGAGTGGAACGGTTCGACGCGGAGACAGCTCGGTAAATGTTTGAAGTTGAAAACCTTTGTTTTTCTATGTAGTGAAAGGCACGCAGGAACACTAAACGCAAAGGCACAAGCCGCCGTAAATTGAATATAGAGCCCGTATATCTACGCGATCATGTCCGGCACATGTTCCTTTTGTATTCGAATAGTCTCTTTCAAGTATGCTCTACTCCGGAGTCCGAGCATTCGAAGAGTCAGCCTTTGTGTGCACTATACGCGTACGCTTTGGGTTCCCTCTTTTGAGCTTGATTATCATCGATGTTCCGCTTCCGTCTTTTTATTTATAAGTTTGTATCCAGTTATTGTTTGCCATAAAGCTCACCTACATTTCTTAGTGAATTATTTTCAGTAAAACTGATAGGTGGGTGAGTTGGTTCATATTCACCGCGAGATTACTGCGCGCACAAAAGACAATAAAAAGTTGAGAGTTTAGCGCTCGCTTGTCCCCTACACTGTGCCCAGAGCCGGTGACACATGGCTCTGCTGTTTTTCTCGTCTTTTCTGCACGCTGTAACTTGCGATGAACATAGATCTTTTCTTTCTTGCATTCTTAGATCTTCGTCCGTCTTATCGTCGGTAGTGCTCGAACTTTCGCCGCTGATGAAAGTTTGCCGATTCAAAAGAGCGCGTGACGAATTTTAGTGCCTCTAAACGTTTGCCGTGGCGAATGCTTCCTCTTCCTCGTCTTCTGATGCCCTCCTTTGTTTTTGTGGTGGCTGTGGCAGGAGTGGCGGGGGAGAGGGAGTGTTGTCTTTCATGCCACCTTTCACGCTCACAGCAGTGTTGTTCATTTGGTAAGAGCGTCCGCCTCCATGTAGTAGGTGCTGCGTTCGATTGCCAGTCCACCTGGCACCCGCCGGCTTTGCTCAATGGGCGATAGGTATCCCGGCCTGGTGCACTCGGCGTTGTCTTACTCATTTCTCGAGAAGGTGGCCTCTCCTTTATGCTATCTTCTCTATCTCCCACAATTCACCTATAAACGCGTGTTTCCAGCTTCAGGGTGCGGTAAATGCGGCCATGCGATTTGCTATCGTATGGGTATTGTCTTTTATTTTCTCTACCAAACATGGCTCCTCTTAATGTGGAATCCTGCGAACGTCTATGCACATTGCGTGCTGCATGCAGCACACAGTTTCCATAGACGTGCCTAGTATTCTCCGGCACCGATTAACAATCATGATTCGATCACTAACAGGAAGTATCAGGCTGACAACGGTTACACACATGCAATGCGTGCCACAGTGCAGTGCACTGTAATGTGTCACGCATTGCATGTGTGAAACTTTTGTCAGCCGCTGCTTCCTGTTAGTGGTCTAATCCTGATTGTTAATTTGGGCTTTTGAATCAAATACAACCAACAAACATGGCTGGTATATGTTGGCTTATTGCAGTTGTGCTGTTCAACAGCAAGTGCTTAAATGTTTTCGTTATCGCCCATCGCATCTTGTTTCCTTTACGCACCGCAAGGTAACGGCTAAAAGGCATGACGTGATAGGACTTTAGAACGTTTCAATATTGCTTTAACAACATGTTTCAGCTCATCTGTTAGAGGGGAAAAAGAGACAGCGCGCGTAGTGTTTGTTTTGAAAGCTTTAAAGAAACGTACACTCTGTAGAAAGACGTTGAGTTTCGAGTAATGGTTCTCTTCTTAAAACCTTGCACATTATGTACCAACCAATCCAAACGTCCGTCTTTGTGCAGGCGGGCGCGCACAGTGTGTACAAGGAAAAAAATGTGCCTTTGAATTCTGTTCTTATTATTTATAGCAATCTCCAGCCATTTGAGCGCACCACATCACCGAGTTTGAGCCCTTGAGACGTACTTGTTTTTCTTTGTCATTGAACTGTCTAAGCAAACAGACTCGCCCAAGTTCACTGCCCTCCTGGACGCTGGCTCCTTCGTGCGGTCTCATTTTTCTCTACAGCTACAGCCGAGAGCTTTTTTCGACAAACCACTTTCGTTAAGTTTCACGAGGGCATTTTGCTGACTCGCCGTTTCAATGGGCGCACCGATAGCAAACGTTCAGACAACTTGCCTGTGTAAACCAACACGAAAGATCCTCCTAAATGACCTGGACTCTGCTTTTGGTGTTCAATGCCCATAGCTTCTTGGTTGAGTCACGAATAATTATGATATAGCCAGCTCTTATAAGCTTACATGTCGCTGCTTATTCATCTAAATAAAATAAGCGCAGCTTGCACTAGGGGCGCAAGGCTGGAACGAACGGCAGAGCAAGTGTTCGACCTAGTTTTTCGAAGTTCTCGCTAGTCATGCCAAGCTTTTGCAAGAGATGCTAAGTTTTGCTAGGAAACGAGATGATATTTAGGGCTCGTTTATCTTTGTTAGACACAATATTGTCGAGAACTAACAGACAATAACGCCAAGGAAAGTATAGGGGGTGTTAACTGTAGTATTTAGAATCTAAATACTACAGTTAACACCCCCTATACTTTCCTTGGCGTTATTGTATGTTACTTCTCATTAAGTTTTTGCTAGTAGTACTAAGTATAGTTAGTCTTGGTTATACTTCTGTGGTCGCGGTCGGTTCCCCGCACTACGCAGATGTTACGTGGTTTTGGCGGGAACGTTTCACGTGACTAGCTGTTACGTGATGTTGGGATTTTAGTCACCTCATTACGCGGTTCTTGGCGGGACCATGTCACGTGACCGGTTGTTACGGGATTTTAGTCGCGTGACTAGCTGTTACGTGATGTTACGGAATTTTTAGTCAGGTGACTAGATTTTACGGGATTGTAGTAACATCACTAGACGTCACGTGATTTTAGTCACGTGACCAGCTGTTACGCCGTTTTGGCGAGAACTTGTCACGTGACTAGCTGTTACGTGATGTTAAGGGGTTTAGCCACATGACTAGTTGTTACGTGATGGTACGTGACTTTAGTCACGTCACTAGCTGTTACGTGGTTTTGGCGGGGCGGGACGGCCCGGGAGTAGTGTTATTCGGTATTGGCGGAAACATGTCATGTGACTAGCTGTTACGTGATATTACGTGATTTTAATAGCCAAGCTGTTCTTAGTCGAGGCTTTCATGTCCGGAGGCCGTGGTAACGCTGATCATAAATGGGTATGTGCCACAGAAATCGGGTAAATCCCGCTACTCACCACTTGTTCACTAAAAAAGAAGAAAACTCGTCATGAAACGGGTATGTGCCACTGTGTGGCCTATCAGAAAAACTATTATCATCATAAAATGGGTATGTGCCACAGAAATCAGGTAAATCCCGCTACTCACCACTTGTTCACTAAAATGAAGAAAACTCGTCATGAAACGGGTATGTGCCACTGTGTGGCCTATCAGAAAACTATTATCATCATAAATGGATATGTGCCACAGAAATCGGGTAAATCCCGCTACTCACCACTTGTTCACTAAAGATGAAGAAAACTCGTCATGAAACGGGTATGTGCCACTGTGTGGCCTATCAGAAAACTATTATCATCATAATGGGTATGTGCCACAGAAATCGGGTAAATCCCGCTACTCACCACTTGTTCACTAAAGATGAAGAAAACTCCTCATGAAACGGGTATATGCCACTGTGTGGCCTATCAGAAAACTATTATCATCATAAATGGGTATGTGCCACAGAAATCGGGTAAATCCCGCTACTCACCACTTGTTCACTAAAGATGAAGAAAAACTCGTCATGAAACGGGTATGTGCCACTGTGTGGGCCTATCAAAACTATGATCATCATAAATGGGTATGTGCCACAGAAATCGGTAATCCCGCTACTCACCACTTTTCACTAAGATGAAGAAACTCGTCATGAAACGGGTATGTGCCACTGTGTGGCCTATCAGAAAACTATCATCATAAATGGTTATGTGCCCAAAAAAGAAACTTAAATCCGCTACTCACCACTTGTTCACTAAAGATGGGGGAGAAAAACTCCTCATGAAACGGGTATGTAATGCCACTGTGTGGCCTATCAGAAAACTATTATCATCATAAATGGGTATGTGCCACAGAAATCGGGTAAATCCCGCTACTCACCACTTGTTCACTAAAGATGAAGAAAACTCGTCATGAAACCGGATATGTGCCACTGTGTGGCCTATCAGAAAACTATTATCATCATAAATGGATATGTGCCACAGAAATCGGGTAAATCCCGCTACTCACCACTTGTTCACTAAAGATGAAGATGAAGAAAACCTCGTCATGAAACGGGTATGTGCCACTGTGTGGCATATCAGAAAACTATTATCATCATAAATGGGTATGTGCCACAGAAATCGGGTAAATCCCGCTACTCACCACTTGTTCACTAAAGATGAAGAAAACTCCTCATGAAACGGGTATATGCCACTGTGTGGCCTATCAGAAAACTATTATCATCATAAATGGGTATGTGCCACAGAAATCGGGTAAATCCCGCTACTCACCACTTGTTCACTAAAGATGAAGAAAACTCGTCATGAAACGGGTATGTGCCACTGTGTGGCCTATCAGAAAACTATTATCATCATAAATGGGTATGTGCCACAGAAATCGGGTAAATCCCGCTACTCACCACTTGTTCACTAAAGATGAAGAAAACTCGTCATGAAACGGGTATATGCCACTGGTGGCCTATCAGAAAACTATTATCATCATAAATGGGTATGTGCCACAGAAATCGGGTAAATCCCGCTACTCACCACTTGTTCACTAAAGATGAAGAAAACTCGTCATGAAACGGGTATGTGCCACTGTGTGGCCTATCAGAAAACTATTATCATAAATGGATATGTGCCACAGAAATCGGGTAAATCCCGCTACTCACCACTTGTTCACTAAAGATGAAGAAAACTCGTCATGAAACGGGTATGTGCCACTGTGTGGCCTATCAGAAAACTATTATCATCATAAATGGGTATGTGCCACAGAAATCGGGTAAATCCCGCTACTCACCACTTGTTCACTAAAGATGAAGAAAACTCGTCATGAAACGGGTGTATGCCACTGTGTGGCCTATCAGAAAACTATTATCATCATAAATGGGTATGTGCCACACTCGTATGGTAAATCCCGCTACTCACCACTTGTTCACTAAAGATGAAGAAAACTCCTCATATCGAGGTATATGCCACTGTGTGGCCTATTATCAGAAAACTATATCATCATCATAAATGGGTATGTGCCACAGAAATATGGGTAAATCCCGCTACTCACCACTTGTTCACTAATTGAAGAAAACTCGTCATGAAACGGGTATGTGCCACTGTGTGGCCTATCAGAAAACTATTATCATCATAAATGGGTATGTGCCACAGAAATCGGGTAAATCCCGCTACTCACCACTTGTTCACTAAAGATGAAGAAAACTCGTCATGAAACGGGTATGTGCCACTGTGTGGCCTATCAGAAAACTATTATCATCATAATGGATATGTGCCACAGAAATCGGGTAAATCCCGCTACTCACCACTTGTTCACTAAAGATGAAAACTCGTCATGAAACGGGTATGTGCCACTGTGTGGCCTATCAGAAAGCTATTATCATCATAAATGGGTATGGGGTGCCATAGAAATCGGGTAAATCCCGCTACTCACCACTTGTTCACTAAAAATGAAGAAAAAACTCTTTATGAAACGGGTATGTGTCACTGTGTGGCCTATCAGAAACTATTATCATCATAAACGGGTATGTGCCACAGAAATTGGGTAAATACCACTACTCACCACTGGTCCTAAAAATGAAGAATTCAACAGTTGAAGCTTCTTTGTAAACCTGTTTATAAGAGTGTTGTGGTCAAGATGCAATGCGATGCAAAATGCTATGGTCAAGAAGCTTAACAAAGTGTTTAATAAAGAGCACTGATACAACATACCTGAAAAACTTGAAAAACATAGAAATGCGTTAGCCTGACGAAGGGAAGGCCTCCGTCTTCGCTGTTTCATCAGTGCCCACGAAGCGGAGCTGGTTCTTGCTTTTTTTTGCTCACGTGACTAGTTGGTACGTGATGTTACGTGATTTTAGTCACATGATTAGATGTTACGTGGTTTTGGCGGGAACATGTCACACGACTAGCTGTTACGTGATGTAACGCGATCTTGAGTCACGTGACTAGCTTTTGCGTGTTTTATGGTGGGAACATGTCTCGTGACTAGCTGTTCCGTGATTTTAATCAAGTGACTAGTTGTTACGCAATATTGTGATCTTTAATTACGTGACTAGATGTTACGTGATGCTTCGTGATTTTAGTCACGCGACTAATTATTACGTAATATTACGGGATTTTGTCACGTGACTAGCTGTTACGTGACGTTACGTGATTTTTGGTCACGTTTCTAATTGTTAAGTGACGTTACGTGATTTTAGTCACGTGACTAGTTTTACGTGATGTGACGTGATTTTAGGTCACTCGCCCTGGCCCATCCCAGTTATTGCATTCCACGGCCTTACAAATCGGCGCACGTTTTGTGGGATCGAAGCAGAAGATGACGATTTCGAAGCGAGCGCGTGACGATTCATTTCTGTTCGCACTACCTGGCGCAACATAAAACGTCAGGCCTACGCTGAAAGCGCAGCACAGTCACAGCGAAAGCTGGAAGAGCGGCGTTTCTAGAGCCCGTTGTAAACTCTTGGGGCTAGTAATAAACTCTCTTGGGGCTAGTAATACAACCACACTAGCAAGGTACTGACTACGCCATAAATTACAATTTTTGTGAAGTTTGGAAGCACCTACTACGCTATTATTCGTCATTATGCGCAAAAGCGAGGTACCAGCCACACGTCTGTAAGGTATTTGTGCACTTTGTTGACGCGACGACTGATGACGATGAAGAATCGTAACATCACGTAACAACTAGTCACGTGACCAAGAATCAAGTAACGTCACGTAACAGCTAGTCACGTGACAACCTGGCGCAACGAAAAGCTTTAACAGCTCCTTTGTTAAAACAAGGAGCGTCTTTGCTTTCCAAATGGGCCAAGGATAGCGCCAGGGGGCGTAAGTGGGGTGGGCGGTCGCCCCTGAAATATTTTAGCTCCCCCCCCCCTTGTGACCGCCCCCCTAAAACGCCGATATGCTAACTCAAGCTAGGCGGGCTCCCCCGAAGGAACTGAGGAACTGTCTTGTCGTGAGTGCCCCCCTCCCCCCACCCCGTAAAGAATATTCTGTCGCTGCCCCTGGAACCGGCCAACACACCAGGCGGCATATTAGGTTTCATGTTCCGGGGCAATTTAGTTGCGTTTAAGTGTGTCGCCATAACTGGAAACATAACCATTGTCACGTGATGCTTCCGCCAGGCAGAGACACTCTGGACATAATAGAGGGAGAGAGTGAGAGAACGAGTGAGTCTAAAGAACCCTGGAGCAGTTTTCCTGGCGGTACATCTACCACGGCTACGCGGTTGTAGGAATTTTGGGGAAGGATGTAATACGCGCATCGCACGTCACACGTGCACAAGACAGCAGAATGCGCAGCACGCAGACCTATAGTTAAAGTACAGCGTTAAGGCCAGCGTCTATCTGAACAGTTCAATCAAATGGGTGACTGCATACTTCAGGTGACAATTGCCGCGGACTCTATCGGGTTCGTTATTGGACGACAAAATAGTTCGTGCAGTTTACGACGCGCCGTTCGTGAAGGTCGATCCGCATTGCGACAGGAGAAAAAAAAAAGTAGCACAAGGTCGGTTCTTTGTGCTCACGTTAAGGGAGAGTGTCGCGAAACGAAGCAGCCAATACACTCCACGTGCTTTCCCTTGGTGTGCTCACGGAAATTTGCAAAGGCAGGCAATATCAGCGTGTATGAAATGAGACACGAAAACCGAAACACGTTTCATATATCTCTTCAGAAAGTGCTGCTCGCGCGATAGAAATCTACAGGGGGTGTCGAAGGGTGCAGTATACGCAGATCCATAACTGGCGTTTCGAAACCTGAATCCAGTAAACGTCTGACACGCGCGCGAGGTCTTGCGCAACGACGAAAGGGCCGAAGTCGACTTGGGACTCGAAGGCGTTTCAAATTATGTCTGGGGAACTGCAAAACGAGGGGTGGCTTTTTTCAAGCGATGCTTGTTATGATTTTACAGATTTAGGTGGCGGCGGCGTTGTACTCGAGAAACCCGACGCCGGGGTGCGTGTAGAAATGCGGCCATCGAAGGTGCGCCGCTCACTTGCGCATTTGTAGGCGCCGTTTCCAATAACCGATGCTGTCTCGGCGTTCAGATGTTTCTAATATGGCTATCTCATATCTTATCGAGATTATTTGTCATTTCAAGTTGCTACATTTCATTGCTGCCTGGCTAAGAACGCGTGACCGTCGTTGTTGCCTGTAGCAACTGGAGCGTTGCGCTGCTAAGAACGTGCATGAAGATCCAATTCCCGGCATGGGGCAAGCAAACAGTTGAGAGGGAGCATTGCGCAATGCGAAAGAAAGAAATGAAGAAGGAAACAAAGAAAGAGAGAAAGAAAGAAAGAAAGAAGAAATAAAGGGGACCATGAGGCGATGCGAAACAGCGTTTCAGAGGGGGGAGTGGAGAGGAGGAGTGGGGAAAGGGGAGTGGAGAGGGAAAATGGAGAGGAGGTCTGGGGACATGGCTTGCGCATGCGCAGTAAGGGTGGTCACGCAGCACACCACCACCACCACCACCACCGGATTGAACTCCGCCATAAGGTGCTTCGCATCTAAAAAGAAAGAACTCGTGAATTTTTTTTAACCTCATGTTGCAACGGGGCCGTCGACCGCATGGTACAGGTGTACCGAGGGACAGCCATTTGACGATAACGAATATTCGGCACCGCGCTACAGGCTTTGTAGGGCAATCACTCGATGAAAGACAGCCATGATATCTCAGATTGCAATTTACAAAATAGCATCGCGAATGCGAACTCACCGTAGTGAGAGTGGCAGGAAGTGACCGAGAAAAAGTGAGGGAGGTTCACTAGGCACAGCCCGGCTGGCCACCGTGAGCTGCAGAAAGGTAATTGCAGGATTAGGAGAAAACTTTTCGCACACGCAGGCACACACTGTATCACTTACGATTCGTTTCTTCACAATTAAGCCGTCTTGTAAACGGCGTAGTTCTAAAAACTTCGGTAGCATCTTTCGTGGTTTGTGTATCGCAGACGGGCGAAAAGACCATGCAATGTCCCATTTTTTTACTGAATTATCGCATAACTTTTTTTATAAACAGTCTGAAGTGGGAGTTGCTGATGTTTGAATGTTATGCGTTTGCACTATAGGTATTTTAAATCTGCTTCCCTGTTATATATCTCTCTTCAGAAAACGCCTTTTTTGTTTGCTATTTCTCATTTTTTTCTATGTAATTGTCATTGACGACCGAAACTGTCAATTACATGTCTGTAAATGTACATTTCTGTAATTACATGTCTGTAAATGGCCCCAATACTAGCCTTCGTCTAAGGGGCCATACAGTGTTTGCAATCGATCTGTATTTATTTCATGTGAATAAACTTCAAACTTCAAACTAAATATGCACGTCACAAATGGAACTTTCCGAAATACGAAATCATGTATACACATTCGTAAAAGTGCGCAAGTGACGCGGTGAGGTCTTCACACCTTGTGCATAAAACCGGCTAAAATTCCTTTCACACGAGGCTCTGTGGCGCGTGAACGTAGTGTACCATCAAATTTTCAGATCAAGCTGATTCAGTTCACCGACACTGGTTGGTCGGATAAAACCATCCAGCTCGGTGACGTACTTTTCGCACGTCGGGTAAAAAAAGCAGTGACGTACATCCTCGCAAACACTTCTCTGAAGAGTCCACGCAGAAACTCTAAATTCATGTAATTTTCTTTAAGGTATAAAAAAATTGCAAATGCCTATATAAGGATAAAGTTGGGACACCATGATATTGTACACTTTGCCTATCTGTGTATTACTTGCAATAAACCCTTTAGAAACTGTCCTTCGAATGAGGTGCGAACGCAAGTGACTGTCACACTTTATCTCTTTAAGGGTCACCTACAGAATTCACTTTCTCACCCTAACTGGAAATGACGCAATCGCCTCAATGCAGTGTGCGCGCGAGGACTGCATCGTGTTTTGTGCATCTGCGCACTTTACCGTCATGCCCTTTAAAACTACCTTAATTCTATGACTCGATATCTTCTAGCTGCACCATAGTCCTGCAAAATGAAGCAGGATCAACTCCATTGCGAGCTACGAACAGGCTAGTAATCTTTCTTCAGGACGCTTAACTGAAATAGGCATGCCTTGTCGCCATGTGGTTGTTCCTTGAGCGCCTTGTGCGCATGTATGCTGGTGGCACACGAGTGGGTCCTTTAATACATCTCCTACATTACAGGATGAGTGATTCAGCTTGTTGGTGACAACATTAATCTTAGGTTTACCACGCGAAAGTTGAACGTAGACTACAAAAGGACGTCCACTGCCGACGGAATGTGTGTTAGTAACGAGCCAAATATGAACAGGAGAGGAACAAAAGCGAAACAAGAAAAAGAAAACAAGATTTTAAAAGTGAGTGAGAAAAATTAAAGCACTATAATTGACAGCACTTGCGCTGCTGTGCGCTCGACTTGCCAAAGACGCGAGCTCATTGTCCGAGAGGCTAATGGTCTACTGAAGCATGCGTCTGATTCATGCGCTGTTTGTCGATATGCTTCAATGACGAGTCTGGTGGGATCATCGCATTAACGTGAAGGTTTGGGCTAGTTGGTACTCCACTGCCCAAGAGATTAACAGCGCAAAAAAAAATTAACGAAGGACGCTAAGCGAGGGGACACAGACAAGCACTTGCCTGTGTCCCCTCGCTTCGCGTGCTTCGTTTTTGTTTTGTTTTTTCGCGCCGTTAATGCCTTGTGATTCATCTCGGTGCATTTAAATGACAAGCGTACTTTTCAAACCGGACACCGTAGCCAGGCGTGCTGGGGTGCTAGGGCAAAAAATCTTATGCTGTGACACATTGAGCGTTTCACGTAAGACAGACCGGGAGATGCCTTAATGAACGCTTGCGGGGACACATGCGTAACGTACAGTCATCGACAGTAGAAATACGAACAGCTATGGTTATCTAAAAGGCATTATTTCTTCCTGCTTGTGCCGGTACACTTAACGACGGCATGCCTTCGGCGTTCGTGCTAAATTTGAGTCCTAACCTATGTCTGGCAACCACATAATTAGCGCTCCGATGTAGTGCTGTCTAGACCATATCTAGCGAAACCTATTGTATCTTGTAGTTTCTTGTTCACGTTTTATTGTGCATAACTGTAATAAACGACGGCAGTTGATGTTTCTTGGCACATGTCAGCAGTGTGGCTGCACTGTCTGCTTTGAAATACCTCTGCGTGCATGAAAATTGGCAATGATGAGCAGAAAACGCGGCCCAGACCCATATTTAGCGATGCGCGAGTCGTGAGAGAGCTAGCGCAAAGCGACGTCTAAACCATGCATGACGTCTCTTCGAGTTGGATCATCCGATCAGCGCTACTGGCAAACTTTTATTTGCATGTATTGCCGCACCATCCTCAGTGGCCAGACTAGACAAGATGTTGTACCGCCCTATGCGTAAAGGAAGTCGATCTCTAAATTGACCAGTCCCGCATAGCGGTTGTGAACCATCTTCACTGCAAAAAAAAAAAAAAAGGAACGGTACCGCGAATTAGGTAGTCAGAAAATGCCGCTGTCACAGTAAATGAGCTTAGTACCGAAGGAATCGCTGAAGTCTTCCGTCTTTCTTCTCACCCTCTCTTTGATTATTAAACGTGGGGAGACGGTTAATTAGTCCTCATCAGTCAGTTAGTCAGCCATTCGGTCGGTAGGTCGGTCGGTCGATAAGAGCAAACTTCGAAAATGTTTAATAATATAACAATTTCTGAGGTTTTACGCACCAAAATTACGATATATTACTGAGAAATGCAGTAGTTGGCGATTCGGGATCAATTCGGATTGTCTGGACTTTCTTCGCATTTTTTCCCCAATCGAAATGCGGCCGCCGTGGTCGGAATCGAACCTGCGCCCTCGAGCTTAGCTAGCTCCACATCGGAAAATGGTTGTATGACTCTGATATCGTTACGCATAAAGAGTAATACGAAAACAACAAGATACGAAACGTTACGAGATTACCTTCGAAGAAGTACGCTCGCTCCGAGTGAAGGCAATGAGATCACAGACGTTTGTTTTGGAAACACGGCGAGTTTCCAAGGTAGAGTTACACACGATATTCTCTGAAAGGAAGTTTTTCGGCGACCTCTTTCGTCCGTGCAACTCGTCTCACTTCAAGTTAATGGTACAGCACTGTCTATGGAACCCGTTTTTTCGCAGTGACTTCTACTTGCTCTGCTGATATTAACTCTTGAATTTGGGAGGAAACGAAAGACACAAGAACAGCTGTTTATCGCATCTGCTTCTTGCCATCAGAATAGGATCTCTCTGATTCCTTCATTTGAATACCAAAACGCTATGGATGAATGGATGGAATAAACTTTATTACTGCCCCGCAAGATGCGCGCGAAGCGCGCATTTAGGGCTCCCACGTTGGGACCGTAGCTTGACAGCCGCATAGTGGGCTTGCTGGACTACATGCTGAACAGAATTTCTGATATCTCTTACTCAAGTGGCCGCTTGTAGCTACGCTTCGCTGTGCATGTGTATCTTGAATTGCGTGCACTAATGCTTTCTCCCTCTTTATTTTGTCCCCTCGTTCTCCTCCGTCACGTGCAGGGCTCCAAATTGGACACAGTCCAGTTAACCTCCCTTCCTTTCCGGCTTTCCTTCTCCGTTTCTCTGTCTCTGGTGTCGGGTGCAACAAAAGATTCCAGCTAGCTTAACAACCTTTTCTTCTTTCTTTCTGAAATTCTTTTTACGGATGGCACAACATGTATTATTTGATAGCCTTTACTTGGTTTTGCTACCCCTCCCCGTTCACTGTTAGAAAAAACTCACCGGCTCCCTTATGCATTCGTCTGCGACGACTCGAATACGAAAGCCATTTTCTTTTTCTTTTCTTTTTCTTAGTCGGTTCTTTTAATCCCCCTGTGCCCGAAAGCTTTCTGCACCTACCTAGTTTTGCATTGCTTCCGGTATCGGAGACATTGTAAGCTTCGTGCACCTCACGTGCCTCCTGGATCGGCCCACCCCACCTATGACCAAGCGACGATATCATATGATGATGTCACCATGTGACGCAACAAGGTTTGCAGGTGGCCAAGTTGGAACAAGTCATTCATAACAGGGCTAAGCGCGAACACTAAAGATACTAGGACAGGCGAGAGAACAAAGACCTGTCGCCTGTCCTGTGTCTGGAGTTCGCGCTTGGTACCATTATGAATCATGTGACGGCGCGTTATGTGACGTCACAGTGGACGTCAAGATGGCATCACGCTTTCTTGCTATTTGTGACGTCCCAAGTACGTCATGGATGACGTCATCGCCTTTTGCATCAATCGTGTTGACGCCGAGGCTCGCTTTTCGTGTTTGATAATAATAATAATAATAATAATAAATAATAATATAATAATAATAATAATAATAATAATAATATAATAATAATAATAATAATAATAATAATAATAATAATAATAATAATCAATCAATCATTTATTTAACGTGCCCAGGAACAACTGTGAGGTCTTTGTGCAGGCGCACGCAAAATAAGATCAATAAAAATAAACAATACAATA
Source organism: Rhipicephalus sanguineus (assembly GCF_013339695.2). Lineage (NCBI taxonomy): Eukaryota > Metazoa > Arthropoda > Arachnida > Ixodida > Ixodidae > Rhipicephalus > Rhipicephalus sanguineus. The sequence goes on along the minus strand of NC_051179.1, from coordinate 83,782,565 downwards.
CAGACAGTCTTCAGAAATAAAAGAGCAAAAACACGTAGACAAAGAGAAATGAACACTAAAGGGGAGGAGTAAAATAAGACAATATGAGAAATATTGAAGGGGAATAAAAAATTAGATTGCACATATACAACTATGCGGAAAGACGGAGAAGGGAAGACTTTGTACACTGTGCCATACTATGTCAAAACAGTGCAAAGCCTCGGATAAAAACAGTGATTGTGGACTATGAAAAACGTCAATATCAAGAAAATTAATATTATAAGACTTTGTATTCTGTGAACGGTAGAGTGTTGGAAGAAGCAGGGGGGTACATGAAACGGTCTGTTCTCTCTGGTTAACTTACGCGGAATTCGAAAATTAACACAATTGAGAAGTACAGGGCAGGATATGAAACCGGGACTAGCTTGTAGAGAATAAGAGATCAGAACGATTTCGTCGGCAGTGAAGTGATGGCAGTGATAATGACTTAGCAGTATTTGAACGAGATCCAGAGTCATTTTTAGCAAAGCGATGGTTATATATGCTGAGGAATTTTTTCTGGACTCGTTCAATGGTGTTACGGCTGGATTGAGCAATGCCATTCCATATCACGGACGCATACTCAAGTTGCGGAAGACATATTGCCGTGTACAATTTGTGTAGGGCCATGGGAGACCTGAATTCTCGAGATATTTTACAAACACATCCGAGAGAACGAAGGCCCCGCATAGCAGCACGCTTAACGTGAGAAGAAAAGTTTAACGCGCTGTCAACAACAACACCAAGATCACTGATTCATAAACCTTGCATAACGGCACAGAATTGACAAAGTATTGAAATGACACGCTAGATGTTTTGCGAGTGATAGACATGAATTTTGTCTTTGAGGTATTAGAGAAAGGTTATTGCCGTTGCACCATTCGGAAAAAGAACACAAATCTGACTGCAACAAGCGACAGTCGTTAACTGAATGAATTCCTTAAATATCTTGATGTCATCGGCATACAAGAGGAAAGAAGAATTACGAATGGCAAAAGAAACATCATTAACGTAAATTAAAAATAGGAGTGGGCCTAATACCGACCCTTGAGGGACCCCACTAGTCACTTTATATAAAGAAGAGGTTTGGCCATTTACGGCAACATAACAAGATCTATTGAGCAGATAGCTGTGCAAGAGATTCACAATCGACAAGTCAACGTCAAAGTTCGCAAGTTTAACCATAATCAGTGTGTGCTGACTACGTCAAAAGCCTTGCTCAGGTCCACAGTAGATTACGTCAACCTGTCCTCTCTGAGAAATAGGTGTGGAGATCTGCGTCATGAAACTAGCAAGATTTGTGGTAGTTGAGCGGCCAGCAAGAAAACCATGTTGATTTGGAATCAATGAGCTTTTCACACTAAAAGACAATATTTGTGAAGAGCCAGTTCGAAGATCTTTGATGTGGCACATAGTAGAGAAATCGGGCGATAATTAGAAACATCTGTCTTAGAGCCCGACTTAAATACTGGGAAAACACGAGCAGTTTTCCACATGCTAGGAAATGTGGAAGTGTCCAGGCAGTTATTAAATATCGTAGTCAGTACTGGGACAAATATAGTACCATATGCTTTTAGTATGGCGGAGGGGATGCCATCTGGGCCACATGATAAGGATGGTTTTAAGCGCTTAATGCATTCGCTGATAAGATTTTCATCCAGCGACAAAGCACTGGATGAGCTAACTGCCTTGGGCTGTTGTCTGATATCAGTGCTGGAGTCTGAGGCCTTATAAACGGATGAGAAATGTGTGGCAAAACAGTCAGCGACGGCATGCACTTCTACCCCATTTGAGTCTAGTAGTCTGAAGGACTCTCCGCTTTTGCTAGACCGTTTACGCACATACTTCCAAAACTCAGCCGGCCTGTCAGAGGCGCTTTTTTCTAAGAATTGAATGTACGAACTATGATCCCGTTTATATAGGCGTTTAGAGAGAGTTCGAAAAAAGCTGAACTCTTCCTTCCACTCGCTGGATGGAGAACATTTAGATTTCCTGTGTGCGTGATCTTTATGCTTCAGTGCACTGATAAGTTCAGATGAGAACCAGTGGGGATATTTACGTTGTTTAGGTGTATACTGGGGAATAAATTAAGCATGCTGCTCAGTACAAGCTCCGTAAACCGATCAACCTGGTCATCAACATTAGGTTTGTCAGTAACCTGTGACCACTCAACGGTGGACAAGTGATGATAGAGGCCCGTGTAATCACCTCGCTTGAACGCAAATCTTGGAGATTTGTTTAAGTAACTGCTGTAGCTCGTTGTTTCGGCTGATGCAGATAATCTTACGTTAAGTGGTGGGTGGAATTTGTCCGGACGTACAAGAAGATGTTGGAGCGGGAACTACAAGGGGTTGATCGTTTGACACACACAGTCTAAGACGTTGCCACTGGAATTGACGACTGAATTTGTTGCACTAGGGAATTAAACGCCAGAAAGTCCAAGAGCAGGCTGCACTTTTTCTCTGTGAAATGATTGTAATGAGAAAAGGTAAGCGTGCTCCAGTCAATTCCAGGTGCATTGAAATCCCCAAGAACAATAATTCTGTGCCCACTATGAGAAGATATCACAAGTTCAATAGAAGACATGACATCGTGAAACGAGGCAGGGGAAATGCTGGGCGGTAAATAGAAGCATCCAATCAACAATTTTTCACGGCGCTCAAGGTTGATTTCTAGCCAGATCGATTCTTCGATAGTTTCTAGGTCTTTCCGTCTAACGGATTTCAGTGAATTGTCAATGGCAATCAGCACGCCACCGCCTTTCTGTTTGGCTTCACTGAAATCTCGGTCACGGCGGAAGGTGGTGTAAGTCGGGGGAAAAAAGTCCGATGAGAGAATTTCAGTGCCGAGCCAGGTTTCAGAAATAGCGATAATAGGAAAACAAGACGAAAGAACATTAGAGAAAAACTCCAGTGTCTTGGTACGCAGACCCCGAGCATTTTGGTAGAATATGTCTACGTTACACGGCACTTTCGTTTCCAGTCACTTGCTCAGAGGGATGAAGCATGTCATCGCGCAGCTCCCCACGAAATGGCTTGAAGAGGCATCCGAGGGCCACATCGAAGGGTCATTCAGGCGTTGTAGCGTTTCCTCGTCAACTTCGATATAGAATGAAGAATATGACTGGAATCTTGTTTGAAGTCGCCGGCAGGAAATGGGAGACATATCGAATGAAGCAATATGTTTTTTGATGTCAGCAGCAGTGGTGTCCGGGCTCAGCTTCGTAACAAAAATGGCCTTTGGCCGTTGTGGCCGTTGTGGCCGTTGTGGCCGCTGAGCTACAGATATAGTGGATGTCTTGAATGCTCCAAACGAGGCGGGTTTCTTCTTTCTTACACGTCCCAAAACCACAATATGATTATGAGAGACGCCGTAGTGGAGGACTCCGGAAATTTCGTCGTGTTTGATGAGGCATCTAAGGTTTTAGGCTTAATAAATAAGCAACATGCTAGGCAAATAAGCAAGTCAGAGTGCGCCTCCTTTTCACTTCAAAGCAAACAAAACGAACTTGCATTATATTTTCAATTGCAGAAGCAATTGCTTTGCAGTCGCTTCTGCAACTGGCAATGTTGGCAAAATATAATGTTGGCAACTGGCAATGTTGACAACTGACAACGTTGGCAAAATATAATGAACTGTCAGAGCAGCTTAAGCTGCTCTGACAGTTCATTATATTTTTTCAAGCGCCGATATTAGGAATTCGTTCGAACGTTCTATATGTAGCACAAGAAAACGTAAATAGAAATGTCGCTCTCCCAGCGAGTCGACGCGAGGAGCACGTACTATTTTTGGCAGCGAACAATGAGATTTCGCGCAATACGCGAGAGAAAGTTCACCGGCACGTGGAGCCCGTTCTCCAGAAATACGCATTTGCATCGCGCTTCTCGTCAGCGGCAACGAAAAGAAAAAACCTAGAAAAGGACTTTTTTTAGTGGCGCGTGACGCCGGAGAACGGATTTCGCATTTGTTCCGTGGCGACCTTTACGCCGACTTCGTCGGAGTGCAGCGCTGGTAGAATGCGGCGGCCGTTGTTCTTTATTTACGTTGAAACGTTTCGTGTTTGTCGCGTACTCGTATCGATATTTATCGCCAGTGCCGGTGTGGGGTGAATGTCTAGTGCGGGGCCAGGGGCTTATTCGATGACCTATTGACGTCGCCTTTCTTGTCGGCATTGCGATGGTAGTCATCTACTCGCAACCGTCATAACAAAATACGTGAAAAATTGCATTCTTACCCCCCTCCAAGAACGTTACTTTGGGGGAAATAAGAATAATAATGCCAATTATTATTATTATTATTATTATTATTATTATTATTATTATTATTATTATTATTATTATTATTATTATTATTATTATTATTGCACGAACAGCGAGTCACACTCCTCTTTCTCTTCCAAGCACTTCCGGTAGAGTAATTACTTCCGGTTTTTTATTACTCATAAATATCTTCTAAAAATAAAACTGGTACGAAATCTATAGTTCTGGCTCAATTTAAGAGCCATATTGCATAAATATGACATCGGATCATAAGTTTACATAAGATAAGGGCTAATAAACGTGTGAATAACTAATGCAAACTACTGATTGAGCTCACTGAAAGAGCAGACGTTTTTCTTGTGAGCAGCTTGGATCGTGGCGGCACCTGGCAGAGCAGATCTCAACCACGAGCTTCCTTCTACGTGGCCTCCCGGATCTGCTTCGGCAGTGCGACGAAACGCAGTGTTAACCCAAGAGATACAACATGACACACGAACGCCGAGGTGCGAGTTCCTCTGGCCGGCACCTAAGTCAACAATTAGAGTCGCCTCCAGTTTATTTGTTATATTATTACCTATTTTTATATATCATTTATACATTTTATTTATATATTATGTTACATTATTACCTATTATTACCTATTTTAGCGTGATAAAGTTTACACTACGAACAACCAACTGGCCCCTATACCTTGCCTGTTCTACCTATTTTCATTTCCCGGCAACGCCGTGAATGAGCCAGGGGAGCTGATTAAAGGGACCCCTAAAAGGTGTTGGCGATTTTTTACAAACCCATTGAGTCGTTAGGTCAAGTCCTTAGTATAATATAGCAGATGAACTGAAGTTCTCTGCGTAAAGTGTAACTTATTGCAAGACATTAGAATCACTACGGGTTGTCGCTACGCCGTCGATCAAGTTTTCAGCCGCATCTGCCCATGGTATACGTTGCGTGGGTGATGTCACATGGGCGACCGATCTGATTGGATGTCCCAGTGACCTCACGGGTGACAAAAGACAGATAAAAATGAGGTAAAGGTAGAGAGGTCAACCAGAGTTGAAGCTGCAGCTGCGAACATTGATCGAACGGGCGTGTTTGCGAGTGCTATCTGGTATGAGAACAGTAGACGGCTCATACCCTTGTGCGTGCCGCTCTTTCACCGCTTACTTCGTGTTGCAGTGACAGACAGCACGGAAAGCCGCTTCGGCCGTATTTCCTTTGCCAGCATTTTGTAGAGCTACGCCAGATCGGATCCTAACGGAGTTGTCTACTAGCCTTACTTCGTATAACATTACAATTTGTTGCTATCGCATTGAATGCTTCGTCCTTGCGGCGACGCTGAGACGGTCCTTTTTTTTCGTTATCACCTTAACCTTCTCTCTCCGTGTGCAAAAGGTAATAACGCAACGCAAGGCGAAGAAACAAGAGTACAGGAAAGAGCGTTTACTTGCTAGTCGTAAGTTGGCGCTCTTTCCTTTACCTGTTGTTTTTTTTTTCGCTTTGCGTTCTGTTGTTACCTTTTGCACAGTGTAAACCAAATAGCCCAACAACATGTTTTATTATCATTCACCTCCCCCCTCCTCTCTCTCTCTCTCTTCGTAGTCACCGAAAACTGTACGTAAGTATCGTTTCTTTTTTTTCTTTTTTTCTTTTGTAGGAAACAACCAGGTATACTAACGTGCGCCAGCGAGTAAACGCTGGCCGTGTCGTGGTTCGCGCCTCGCGCTCGCGAGTATTTTCCGGAGGGGGAGGGGGGGAGGGGGGGCGCCAACCTATCAGTTCTGCTTCACCCCGAGGCGTTTCGGCGACGGCGTCGCAGTCTTAATAGGACTTCGCAGCCGCCGTCGCCCATGCCCCGAGGACGTTGTTTCGCGAATCCGCTTTGGCATTTCTGCGACGCTGCGAGCGAGCGAGGAGCCATTGTGTCGTGCGAGAGAACGCGAAGGAAAGGGCGGTTTATTTCGCGCCGCGTTTAATGTTGAAGCAAGTTGTATTTCACGGGAGCTGAAGTGCGCTAGAGAGAACAACTAAAAGCCCCGGCGAAGTAATGAGTGTTCCGCGTCGCACCGTTCTTCCCAATGTCGAGAACATCTCGCCGCTCGAACGGGACACAGTGAACCTGCATAGCCTTTTCTGCCATTGTTAACCCAATGCTGCGCAGATATTCGAGCGACGGGAGCGAATTTGCATCTGTTTGGGGTCTCGTCTCCGGTAGGAATGTTGTACACACGCTGTGCGAGCGCTGAAATGTGAACGACTTTCGCGTAGGACGAGAAGGCAATGCAAAGGCCTGTCGCGTCGATGCTTTATTTCTAAGAGTGTATACGTACTACATGCGCGTATGGTTCGAGAAATACATTTTGCAATATTTGCGGCTTAGTTTCTATAGTCTTGGGCACCTCTCTCGTGCCCAAGATTTTCCTACAATAAGCATTCGGGGTGGCTGTGCCCGCGTGTTCACTGGGACTGAACGCAGGAAATTGTTGCCTTCGTTCGGCACTTCCGAGAAGTCTGCAGGGGCGTTTTTCGTAGCGCCGTATTGTTGAGGGACATTTAACGCAAGTGCGCGCGTTTAGGAACGCATTTGCGATGAACGTGATTTCGGAAAAGATTAGGCACGCATTCATTGGAGTAACTTGCGCCAGCTGTCTCGACTGCGCAAAATCGGTTCACATACTCTTCAGTGCATGTCTCTTTGTGGGATTCTCCAAATGACTTGCGACACGCTCTGTGTAAGTGCTGTCGCTACTCGTCAGGAAGAGACAGTTCATGAAAGTAGCACTATACATTTGCAACGCGGCTCGAGCTCGGAGTTCCGACACGTATCAGGCTTGTGGCAACTGACTACCTTCTCTTTACTGAGCGCCACGAAAGCGCTGCTGCTGTTTCAGAAGTCAACATGCCTCGAAAAAGCCACGTGAACAGCTCTCATGTATGTGTGTCTGTGAATGTATGTGCTACTCGAGTGCTGCGCTGAGTTTGTCTACTATGTGCTTCTCTTCGTCCTCGTCTGTATCGCAATTTTTCATTCACTAGTTTGTGTGATCACTGCGAATACCATAGTTATCACCAGCGGCAGGAGTATTAGCTAAGCCACGCGATCAGTCAGGCTAACATCTCCGGCATACCATTAAAGATTCTTCCTCTTCCGTTCTCACTCATCGAATCGATTCTGAAGAATTGTTGACTTACGTGCCAGGGTGAGCTCTTAATATACGCAGTAGGAACGGCAGACTGGGCGTGTTGGTTCAGCATACTTTGAGGTGAAGGGCGCGAAGACGAGAACGGTGTGTGTGTGTGTGTGTGTGTGTGTGTGTGTGTGTGTGTGTGTGTGTGTGTGTGTGTGTGTGCGTGTGTGCGTGCGTGCGTGCGTGCGTGTGTGCGTGTGTGCGTGCGTGCGTGTGTGTGTGTGTGTGTGTGTGTGTGTGTGTGTGTGCGCGCGTGCGTGCGTGTGTGCGCGTGCGTGCGTGTGTGTGTGCGTGTGTGTGTGTGTGTGTGTGTGTGTGTGTGTGTGTGTGTGTGTGTGTGTGTGTGTGTGTGTGTGTGTGTGTGTGTGTGTGTGTGTCACTCACCCTTTTGTCCGTTGTCGTCGTCACACCTTTCATCTCAAAATAACGTACTGCGTCGCGACTCTCGTCTTCATTTTCATGGAGATTGATTGCGTACGTAGATTGCATTGCAGAGCCCAGACAGTTTAAGCACCGTTCTCGCGAACTCTTTCGACCTACGCCTGTAAAATGAAAAAGACAGGCCTTGGGGCTTTTTTTCTAGCGATATAGGATAAAGCACTGTCCTTTATTGAAGCGTCATAGGCACTATGTCGACATTACATTCAGAGGAGCTTAACAGGTGTCATTTGTTTTGCGTCTCATAGCTAAACAAGGGAAACAAAGTTTAGATTAGAGAAAAAACGTGATGAACTTTTTTCTTCGCACTGTCTACGTACAACATATCATATTTAATCGAACACATGCAAACCTTCCCGGCAAAAAAAAAAAGAAAAACGAGAGCTGCGTATGAAACTCGGTAATTGACCACTGTTAGCCGCTCATGTTCCGTCGGCGTGCTAGTCCTCATATGAGCCTTGTCACTCGTGTAAACACTTCTAAGCTTTATCACGTGTGTGCTCTGTCCCTGGGTGCAGCCACGTTGTAATGAGAGCGGTTCGCTCACGCGCGGAGACAGAATTATTCTGGGCAATGTGCCAGTATTTTCCCTCGTGGCACTTTTGCTAAGGCAGCATCAAATTAAACTTACCAAAAGTAACGATTCCTTTAATCGAAAAGCTTTTGTGGGAAAAGTGTGTGTGGGAAAAGTGAAATGTTTGTGTCAATCAACTATGAAAACTAAAGACAAACGGGCTTTGAGCATTGATTTGAATGCCGGTATTTTCCAAATTCTGAAGTCAAATTCACAGTAAGTGCAAAGCTTCACAGCCTAAGTAAGCTTGATACAGGAGGAAGTGTAGCCGATATAAATTGACACGTGCGTGTATCGTACCATTCACAACTATAGACGTCCGAATAACTGAGAAGCTCGTAAGTGACGTCTAAGTGTTTCGAATTATCTGACGAAACGTAGCATTGACTGAATTACGCGTCACCAAATGTACTGAAACGAACGCGTTACCAGATGTACACGCTTCAGCAAAAGTTTGCCGGACGCGAAATTTTCGAAAAATTTATAATCCTGCTTTTTTTTGGAACATATCTTCCAAATAAATGGTCCAGCCTGTAGTAATTCCTGCGACCTACACAGTTACCAGCTAGATGAGAAGCGGCACGCGCTAACAGAGCAGATATTCGCATTAGCAGTGGAGCCCGCGTGCCGTATACTTTTGCTTCCGGGTGTAGGTACAGTCGTAAGGCCGCATAGCGTGAACACGGGAACATGTGCCGCACGCTGATATCAGCGACGCCTACCTATACCAACATGAAGCTTTGCACATGCTCAGTACGTTAGCAGCGAGATTATTGGTACATTCGAGTGGTCGTTTTCGAGCATTCCAGATCGCGCTAGCGACGCGCATCACGTTCGGCTGGTAGAAATCGAACGCTCTGAATACGTTCGGCTGGTTCTTTCAGAGCACCATGTTTCAACTCGGAGCGCTCTGAGGCGCTCTCACTTAGATCTCGGAACCCACTACAGTAGTCTAGTAATTATGGTACTCGACTGGTGACCCGAAGGTCGCGGGATCGAATCCCGGCCGTGGCGGCGGCATTTCTATAGAGGTGAAATACTAGAGGCCCAGATGGTCGAAATTTCCGGCGCCCTCCACTACGGCGTCTCTCGTAATATATCGTGGTAGTGGGACGTAAAACCCCAACAATTATTATTATTACTACTTTCACCTCGGAGCGCGACCGACACCTGATCACGTGACTGCCGCACCTCGTCTTCTTGCGGTAGAAGACGTGGCGACGTGTATCCTCTTCCGTATTCCGATTGATCTGGCGAGCGGCTGGCTGCACGTTTGGCTCGGACACGCGTTCTCGGATCAAGAGCGGGCTCCGCATTGTTGCAATCTGAGTTAGAGCGTGGTGGCGCCCAGTCGAATCTACCATATTTTACCATCGCGCGCACCGCATCATCCGAGCGTACGTTCGTCGCAGGCACTCACAGATGACGCGATATACGCGATAGTAAATTAGCCACACCGCAAATTATCTGCGCACGTGCAAAGCATCATGGCGGTATAGGTAGCCGTCGCTGATATCACCATGCAGCACGCGCTCCCGTGTTCAAGCTGAGCGTGCTCACGCCTGTATACAGTGTTCTGCTCTTAGGATAATACAATATAATAATTATTCATGGAAGTAAGGCGAGCTATCTACACTTCTGATAATAATAATTACTAAGGTATTACGTCCTGAAACCACGGCATGATTACGGTGGACGCCCTATTGGAGGGCTCCGGAAATTTTGATCGTCTGGGTTTTTTTAAGGTGCACCTAAATCTAAGCACATGGGCCTCTGGCATTTTGCCTCTATCGAAGCGCGGCAGCTGCGGTCGGGATTCGATCCTGCGTCCTTCGTGTTTATATACCAATCCATTCTTACGGAATGATTGTAAATAACAGAGTGGAAATTATGTGCTCCACGCGTTTAAAAACGAACCTCTGAATTTGCTCAGCGACCGTGGCAACCCTGCGCATAAATAATTCGCAGCACTCCCCCATCTGTCGTGGTGTGTTCCTCTCACCCATAAGTACCTACACAAAAGTATACAGTCTCCTGACCTCCGGACCCTCATTTGCGCATTCTGCGCTTATGTTTTCTGCGTGGAACTGGTTAAACCATAAAATAAATCAAAACTTGAAAAACAGCGCAAAGACAGGACGAAGGAAAGAGGCACACGGGACTTTGCGCTTGTCTTTGCGCTGTTTTTCAAGTTTTAAGTTATGTACCAAATAGCCCGCCTCTCGCCGCTTCTCGCAAAATTAAACACGGGCACGCAAACAAGCTGCGCTCTTGTACACACCATTTGTAGCCTGCAACATAAAAAAATGACTCAATTTCATTGTTTACAGCATTTGTGCAGCGTGTGTCCATTTATTTCGGTCCCTAGAGACAGCACAGCCGGCCTATACGCGACGAAGCGACTGCGACTCGCAGGATTAATTCTCAGTTCGCGCGCGCTCGAATTTACTCGGCACGATATATATATATATATATATATATATATATATATATATATATATATATATATATATATATATATATATATATATATATATATATATATATATATATATATATATATTACGCACAGACACACGTACACATGGCGAATGGTCAGGCGCGATATTTCGCCGCGACCTTTGTCAGGGGCGTGAGTTTTTTTTCTTTTTTTCCTTGTGTTTCGATGTTTCGAGAAAGGTGTCCTATATAGAGAGACCTGCTGAATAGGGTAAGGACCTCTATATTTTTAACAACGAAGTGCAGAGTTTCGCGTTCGTTCGACAAAAGAGCTGGAAATAGAATGAGGCAGCAGTCGTCCTCGTTTGATCCAAAGAATGACCTTTCCCACTCTTTTTTTTAGGAAATCTAAAAGAAGACCTAAATATTCAATGAAAACTAACGTAAATCAGGTGCAAGCGGTAGATAAAAAAACAACAGAAAAATTAATATATCAGAATGGCTAGTTATAGACAAGCTATAGACGACGACTACAGCCGTCATCCGAAAGGAGTTTAACGATGTGACCCGTAATGCGCTCAAAGGCTTATAGCGACGAAACAGCGAGAACCAGATTTCGGGATACATCTAATAAAAGTGGCCATACTTTTAAATACTTAATATAAGCGTTCGGCTAAAATAAACGTATCGGCAGGAGACTCATCGAATCGGGTCGCGCACTTTCGGCCGGACGCGTGTGACGCTATACCGGGCGACCGACTGGGGTATATCTGGGGAGGTTCCGAATAACCTTTGCGCATAATCATCAGCACTGTTTATAGTCGAAGACAAACGCTTCAGTTTTTGCTTGGGTCTGCAGTAGAAGCGACGGAGGTAATGTAAATAGACGGGAGAGCAGAAGCGCCCAATGTCGTGCTTTCCTGCTTTCATCTGTAAGTTTTTTTTTTCTTTTTGTTGCTTTTGCGAACACTTCATCGTTGTTTTGTTTTTTTTCTCGGCGAGAGGAGTACCATTACGATCCTTACTATATTATGCATGCAGTGTTGCGGAATAAAGCAGCAATTTTTCCCGGCAGTTCTTTTTTTTTCCTTTTTGTTCTACAGTTCTTTCTTTTCGGGATGTGTTATGCAGAGGCGTTCGCGAAAATGCTCGTTTGATCTTTTTGGTATTATCATTCTTATTTTATACAGATTATCTCTCCAGTATATTTACCAGATAAGTCCGGGTCGGCGGCGTTTGCAGTTTTTCTCGCCGATTTCGAATTCCGACGCCGGAACCAAAAATTCATGCATCATATCAAGAGATGACGGGACGAAACTAAGTGTAGATATTCTCGCAGCTCCAGAGCGTTTATAAATTCTCGCTTATCGTTGCGAGTTTCTTTCTGGGCGCCACTATTCGGTTAGATGAGGTTATCTTTACTGCGTAAAGGATGCGTGCTGGTTCGGCGTTTCAAGTTTGTATTTGTGCGTTGTGTTCATTTTTAAGTTGGCGCCCTAATGCCCGTTCGATTTGCATCTTTATCGGCTCCGCCAGTCCCACGCAAACGCCGCATCCCTCCAACTTTATGCTGCGCTTGATGCAATGACTATCGCGAGTTAGAGTTTTCGTGACAGCGTTGTTTTTGAACACTCTTTTACTTTATTGTCAATGACGACGTAGATTCACATTTTTTCTCTATCCCTTTGCGGCATGTGTTGTGACCGACTGTCTATAAATGCGGGAAATTTACACCACTTGATGATATTGAGACCAATTTAAAGCAAGTAGTAGTGTCGGTCATGCTGTATTTCTTCATAAATCGAATTCAAGTATCCATTTCAGATTACATGAGATAGTTGTGTGAGGTTAAAGAGCATTCAACACAAAAAAAGGTTTGAAACCTATTTTAAATTCCTGCCCAAAACGCCCCACGTCCACTTCTCGTTAAAAACACGGTACTGCCTTCACCAAAGCGATCGTGTGTAGCAAAATATTTCAACCGTAAAGTGATTTTAAAGGAAGTTTTAGGCAACATGAATGGTTAATTGTGACCTAGCTCAGTGTTTGCGATCTCCTCCTGTCAACAGTGCAAGCAGCGTCAATGACAAAAGTAAGTCGCGTCTCCAAATGAGGACGCCGTGTCGCAAAGAGATGTGCAACACGTGACTTGATCAGAAAAAAAAAAAAGATGTGGAGATTTAAGAATAAACGTCAATGCTATTTCTTTTGAAGGTGCTGAAGGCGCGAAAAAAAGAACACGTTTATTTTTGCGCGAGGATTCCGGATTTCAGACCTCCATTTGCAGATGTTACTTAGATGATTTATTATGCCGCTGCAATAGCAACAGCGAACGCTAACGCCGCTAATGCTTT
>NC_051179.1:83705595-83769198 GCF_013339695.2 Rhipicephalus sanguineus | reverse complement strand
AGAGACGCCGTAGTGGAGGACTCCGGAATTTCGACTACTGGGGTTCTTTATCGTGCACCTAAATCTAAGTAACACGGGGCCTCAAACATTATCGCCTCCATCGAAAAGGCAGCCGCCGCGGCAGGGATTCGACCCGCGACCTTGACATTTAGAGGTTAGCAAAGAAGCTTGAAAAGAAGGAATTCGCTGTTAGGGACTGAATGGATATCAACAGTTAATCTATGTCGAACGATTTAGCAACGAAGGGCAAGAGATTGTCGCGACAGTAACACGTGGTGTTCGTTCGCGGTTGACAACAACGTAAAGCGTGCTTCTCCGCAAGTAAAACCTTAATGCGGAAAAAAGCATTTTGTTTTCAGGTCAGGGAAATGCGAACTACGATGTCATGACTGAATTTTCTTGATCGAAACCGTCCTATACAGCGCTGTTTTCAACAACATAAATGTGAACATAACACACGTAATATAATATAAGGAAAGCGAGATGAATATAAACGAACACATATGTAAGACACAGTGGACCACTGTGTCGCAAGCTCAACCCTTCTGTCGCTGAGAGCCGACGTCCGGCAGGTTTTCCAAATAAGTCCCTCAGTTTTTTTTATTATATATGAAAAAAAATATGGAAAGGTAGCTACGTTAGAGCCGGCTATACCAAAATATTGGAAGACAAAAGAATAAGAAACTAAAATAATCAAAAAGCACTATCTGCATATACTATACGTGGCGTATAAAGCGTGAGCAGATCCTAGGGGCAAATAAACAGAAGCACTGTGCACATATACAACATGTGGCAGCTTTTCTTTGCAAACATCCCAACTCATCAAGTCTGAGTCGTGTGTTTTGTATGTCGTTGTGTTTTGCCGTGCCTCGAAGGTAGAAGATTACGCCGGCAAACATAAGTGTGGCGTGCCGCTTGTTTTGTTTGCGTATGCGCTCGTACCGGGCGCTGACCGAAACCGTCGAAAAGCGTACATGCCTGCAAACGTGGCGAAATGCGTTCTAACTACTGACGACATAAAATTGCGCTTTTTTTGTTTTTTCTTTTTTTCTTTTTTTGGCCGCCACGATGGTACAATGGTTACGGTGCTCGGCTGCTGACCCGTAGATGGGTGTTCGAAACCGGCCGTGCAGGTCGAATTTCGATGGAGGCGAAATGCTACAGGACAGAGTACCTAGATTAGGCACACGTTAAAGAACACCAGATGGTCGAAGTTCCGGAGCCTCGACTACGGCGTACCTCATATCATATCGTAGCTTTGGCGCGTAAAACCCCAGGTATTATTATTATTATTATTATTATTATATATTTATTATTATTATTATTATTATTATTATTATTATTTATTATTATATTATTATTATTATTATTATTATTATTATATTATTACTGCTATCACTTCACCGCCGACGAAATCGTTCTGATCTCTTATTTCTTTACAAGCTAGTCCATGGTATCATATCCTGCATACTTCTCAATTGTGTTAATTTTCGAATTCGGCGTAAGTTAACCAGAGAGAACAGACCGTTTCATGTACCCGCCTGCTTCTTCCAACACTCTACCGTTCACAGAATACAAAGTCTCTTTAATGTTAATTATCTTGATCGTGACGTTTTTCATAGCCCACAATCATTGTTTTTATCCGAGCTTTGCACTGTTTTGACATAGTGAGGCACAATGTACAAAGACCTCCCTTCTCAGTCTTTCCGCATAGTTGTATATATGCAATCTAATTTTTTATGCCCCGTCAATATTTCTCGTGTTGTCTTATTTTACTCCTCCCCTTTTGTGTTCATTTCTTTTTGTGTACGTGTTTTTCCTCTTGTTATTTCTGAAGACTGTCTGTATTGTATTGTTTATTTTTATTGTTTTTTTTTGCGTGCGCCTGCACAAAGACCTTACGGTTGTTCCTGGGCACGTTAAATAAATGATTGATCGATTGATTGATTGATTGATTGAGATGATTGATTGATTGATTGATTGATTGATTGATTGATTGATTGATTGATTGATTGATTGATTGATTGATTGATTGATTGATTATTACGAAGTTCCGCAGCTATTGCTGAACACTTATAATAACAAAGTAAAAGAGGAACAACTGTGTGTATAGCGTAAATATGTAATTGTTTTCTCGCGTGTCCTTGCCAACAAACAATATTTATTATACAAAGAAAAAGAAAATGATTGTATAAGGTACGCCAGGGTAAATATGTATAAAAGACTGATTGTCTTTTTTTTTTCTGATTAAGGGGAGCGCTGCGCTTTGCGTCATCACGCTATCGCTCTTAAAAATTGGAGCGCATGGCTTTTTTTATCTCGTGAAAAATTATTTCGTGCTAACCCCGCAGGAGGGCTGTAAACCGGATGAATTTATAAAATAATGAGGCTGCGCGATGAAAGAATAAAATGCCTAATGCATTCATAAAATAATTAGGGTAAACGATGAGAGAATAAACGCCTTAATGAGTTAGAAACTGTTGCAGTAGTTGTTTTTGTTGGTGTTGCTCTAGCTGCTTACTAATAGATATCTTCCCGAAAAAAATTGTAAACAGTACTCACGACACTCTGTATATAGCGCTGTAACGCAACGAGACGCCGCTGATGTGAACAGATGAAACAGGGCCTTGTAATCGCACGAGAAGACCGAATAGCTTGCGCATCTTTCAAGTTTGTGAAGTCGCATTAAGGGCAACGTTCACAGATCGCTTGGCGAATATTTCACGTAAAAATAGAAATGTAAGAAGGGACAGACAAACCTATTCATATCTAAAAAAATAAAAAACATGATCGCATCCTAAAAACATCAACATGACGCGGCGGGTCGGCCCAAAAAGTTTTAGCCGCATCGGACCAGCGCGTTGTGTATGCACCATTTCTGTTCGCTCTGATATTTTTTTTTCGGGTGCGCTTCTGAATTCTCGAACTTAAGTGCGCATCTCAAAACGGCTGTCTAAGAAAACACAAATATGAGAAGCACGCCACCCCGACTCATGGTCTAAACCGACGCCAGCCATGGGGGCATCATTCTAGGCCCGTGAGAGCACCTCCTTCTCCGTAAAAAATAAAAAAGCAAGGTTTAAAAAAAAAAGCGAACAGTATAAAGTAGAACACAAACAAGATGGCCCCAAGAGGCGCCGCTCGTATTCATCTCGCCGCTCTTACGAAGGACTGGCGTTAAGTAGGGCTGAAGATTTGAACAGAAAAAAAAAAGTCAAAACCGAGTGCGCATTTTAAGAGGTGATGCACCCACGACAACCGCGAGTTGGAAAAGCCGCTAGGATGCGAATTCGCGCGCGCGCGCGCTTATTAAAACATACTGCGCGCCTGAGGGCCTGGGACGCCTTCCCGCTTGCGGTGTGGGGGACGAGACGAGTCCATATGAGAAACGTGGCTCAAAATATAAACCGGGACAAAATGGAAGTTCCTGGAGCTCGCGACGAGATGACGGAGGAACCGGTCAGCCTTCATCCAGCGCGGCAATCTTTCTTGGTCGAGGCGTGCGGCCATTTACTCCGAGCCGAGTGTCCGAGTTGGCCCGTATCTGGGGGAAGAGTCTGGTAAAGTGCTCTCTCGAAAGTCGAGACCCGAGAAGTAGGATGATATTGATTACGGCGTACTCAGAACGGAATACGCGAGCAAAGTAACTTCAGCTGCGGCCAGTGTCGGTTGTCGTAAACCAATTTATTCGTATCCTCTTGAGAATAAAGTCTGTATATGCCGTGATTTCGCGTGCTGCAGCTTCCGAAGCTTTCATTAAGTGAAACATACAGAGCAACTATCGGCGACAGTGGATCTGTATGGCTGAAAAAAAAGGCGGTAAATTTGTCCGAGGTAGAGTATCGCAGTGTGCGAATCATTTAATCGAATAAGGCAGAAGAATAGTAGCGCGCATGTAATTATTACGGCATTATAGCTATATGATCTTATTAACATATAACCAACACTTGCTATGACCAACCAAATGTTTCGTTTTATTACGTTAAGCACTACATGCAGCCAACATTTACCGTTACAAACTCAGTCAATTGTAACTGCCTCTGTTTGCTAAAAGTAGCACTAGCACGGTGTTAAAGCATTAGCGGCGTTAGCGTTCGCTGTTGCTATTGCAGCGGCAATAATATCATCTAAGTAACATCTGCAAATGGAGGTCTGAAATCCGGAATCCTCGCGCAAAAATAAACGTGTTCTTTTTTTCGCGCCTTCAGCACCTTCAAAAGAAATAGCATTGACGTTTATTCTTAAATCTCCACATCTTTTTTTTTTTTCTGATCAAGTCACGTGTTGCACATCTCTTTGCGACACGGCGTCCTCATTTGGAGACGCGACTTACTTTTGTCATTTCTGTGCACTGTTGACAAGGAGGAGATCGCAAACACTGAGCTAATGGTCAATTAACCATTCATGTTGCCTAAACTTCCTTTAAATCACTTACGGTTGAAATATTTTGCTACACACGATCGCTTTGGTGAAGGCAGTACCGTGTTTAACGAGAAGTTGGACGTGGGGCGTTTTGGGCAGGAATTTCAAAATAGGTTTCTAAACCTTTTTTTTGTTGGAATGCTCTTTACCCTCACACAACTATCTCATGTAATCTGAATGGATACTTGAATTCGATTTATGAAGAAATACAGCATGACCGACACTACTACTTGCTTTAAATTTGGTCTCAATATCATCAAGTGGTGTAAATTTCCCGCATTTATAGACAGTCGGTCACAACACATGCCGCAAAAGGGATAGAGAAAAAATGTGAATCTACGTCGTCATTGACAATAAAGTAAAAGAGTGTTCAAAAACAACGCTGTCACGAAAACTCTAACTCGCGATAGTCATTGCATCAAGCGCAGCATTAAAGTTGGAGGGATGCGGCGTTTGCGTGGGACTGGCGGAGCCGATAAAGATGCAAATCGAACGGGCATTAGGGCGCCAACTTAAAAATGAACACAACGCACAAATACAAATCTTGAAACGCCGAACCAGCACGCATCCATTTACGCAGTAAAGATAACCTCATCTAACCGAATAGTGGCGCCCAGAAAGAAACTTCGCAACGATAAGGCGAGAATTTATATAAACGCTCTGGAGCTGCGAGAATATCTACACTTAGTTTCGTCCCGTCATCTCTTGATATGATGCATGAATTTTTGGTTCCGGCGTCGGAATTCGAAATCGGCGAGAAAAACTGCAAACGCCGCCGACCCGGACTTATCTGGTAAATATACTGGAGAGATAATCTGTATAAAATAAGAATGATAATACCAAAAAGATCAAACGAGCATTTTCGCGAACGCCTCTGCATAACACATCCCGAAAAGAAAGAACTGTAGAACAAAAAGGAAAAAAAAAGAACTGCCGGGAAAAATTGCTGCTTTATTCCGCAACACTGCATGCATAATATAGTAAGGATCGTAATGGTACTCCTCTCGCCGAGAAAAAAAACAAAACAACGATGAAGTGTTCGCAAAAGCAACAAAAAGAAAAAAAAAACTTACAGATGAAAGCAGGAAAGCACGACATTGGGCGCTTCTGCTCTCCCGTCTATTTACATTACCTCCGTCGCTTCTACTGCAGACCCAAGCAAAAACTGAAGCGTTGTCTTCGACTATAAACAGTGCTGATGATTATGCGCAAAGGTTATTCGGAACCTCCCCAGATATACCCAGTCGGTCGCCCGGTATAGCGTCACACGCGTCCGGCCGAAAGTGCGCGACCCGATTCGATGAGTCTCCTGCCGATACGTTTATTTTAGCCGAACGCTTATATTAAGTATTTAAAAGTATGGCCACTTTTATTAGATGTATCCCGAAATCTGGTTCTCGCTGTTTCGTCGCTATAAGCCTTTGAGCGCATTACGGGTCACATCGTTAAACTCCTTTCGGATGACGGCTGTAGTCGTCGTCTATAGCTTGTCTATAACTAGCCATTCTGATATATTAATTTTTCTGTTGTTTTTTTATCTACCGCTTGCACCTGATTTACGTTAGTTTTCATTGAATATTTAGGTCTTCTTTTAGATTCCTAAAAAAAAGAGTGGAAAGGTCATTCTTTGGATCAAACGAGGACGACTGCTGCCTCATTCTATTTCCAGCTCTTTTGTCGAACGAACGCGAAACTCTGCACTTCGTTGTTAAAAATATAGAGGTCCTACCCTATTCAGCAGGTCTCTCTATATAGGACACCTTTCTCGAAACATCGAAACACAAGGAAAAAAGAAAAAAAAAACTCACGCCCCTGACAAAGGTCGCGGCGAAATATCGCGCCTGACCATTCGCCATGTGTACGTGTGTCTGTGCGTAATATATATATATTATATATATATATATATATATATTATATATATATATATATATATATATATATATATATAATATATATATATATATATATATATATATCGTGCCGAGTAAATTCGAGCGCGCGCGAACTGAGAATTATCCTGCGAGTCGCAGTCGCTTCGTCGCGTATAGGCCGGCTGTGCTGTCTCTAGGGACCGAAATAATGGACACACGCTGCACAAATGCTGTAAACAATGAAATTGAGTCATTTTTTTATGTTGCAGGCTACAAATGGTGTGTACAGAGCGCAGCTTGTTTGCGTGCCCGTGTTTATTTTGCGAGAAGCGGCGAGAGGCGGGCTATTTGGTACATAACTTAAAACTTGAAAAACAGCGCAAAGACAAGCGCAAAGTCCCGTGTGCCTCTTTCCTTCGTCCTGTCTTTTGCGCTGTTTTTCAAGTTTGATTTATTTTATGGTTTAACCAGTTCCACGCAGAAAACATAAGCGCAGAAGAGGGTGCGCAAATGAGGGTCCGGAGGTCAGGAGACTGTATACTTTGTGTAGGTACTTATGGGTGAGAGGAACACACCACGACAGATGGGGGAGTGCTGCGAATTATTTATGCGCAGGGTTGCCACGGTCGCTGAGCAAATTCAGAGTTCGTTTTTAAACGCGTGGAGCACATAATTTCCACTCTGTTATTTACAATCATTCCGTAAGAATGGATTGGTATATAAACACGAAGGACGCAGGATCGAATCCCGACCGCAGCTGCCGCGCTTCGATAGAGGCAAAATGCCAGAGGCCCATGTGCTTAGATTTAGGTGCACCTTAAAAAAACCCAGACGATCAAAATTTCCGGAGCCCTCCAATAGGGCGTCCACCGTAATCATGCCGTGGTTTCAGGACGTAATACCTTAGTAATTATTATTATCAGAAGTGTAGATAGCTCGCCTTACTTCCATGAATAATTATTATATTGTATTATCCTAAGAGCAGAACACTGTATACAGGCGTGAGCACGCTCAGCTTGAACACGGGAGCGCGTGCTGCATGGTGATATCAGCGACGGCTACCTATACCGCCATGATGCTTTGCACGTGCGCAGATAATTTGCGGTGTGGCTAATTTACTATCGCGTATATCGCGTCATCTGTGAGTGCCTGCGACGAACGAACGCTCGGATGACGCAGTGCGCGCGTTGGTAAAATACGGTACATTCGGCTGGGCGCCACCGCGCTCTAACTCAGATTGCAACAATGCGGAGCCCGCTCTTGATCCGAGAACGCGTGTCCGAGCCAAACGTGCAGCCAGCCGCTCGCCAGATCAATCGGAATACGGAAGAGGATACACGTCGCCACGTCTTCTACCGCAAGAAGACGAGGTGCGGCAGTCACGTGATCAGGTGTCGGTCGCGCTCCGAGGTGAAAGTAGTAATAATAATAATTGTTGGGGTTTTACGTCCCACTACCACGATATATTACGAGAGACGCCGTAGTGGAGGGCGCCGGAAATTTCGACCATCTGGGCCTCTAGTATTTCACCTCTATAGAAATGCCGCCGCCACGGCCGGGATTCGATCCCGCGACCTTCGGGTCACCAGTCGAGTACCATAATTACTAGACTACTGTAGGGTTCCGAGATCTAAGTGAGAGCGCCTCAGAGCGCTCGAGTTGAAACATGGTGCTCTGAAAGAACCAGCCGAACGTATTCAGAGCGTTCGATTTCTACCAGCCGAACGTGATGCGCGTCGCTAGCGCGATCTGGAATGCTCGAAAACGACCACTCGAATGTACCAATAATCTCGCTGCTAACGTACTGAGCATGTGCAAAGCTTCATGTTGGTATAGGTAGGCGTCGCTGATATCAGCGTGCGGCACATGTTCCCGTGTTCACGCTATGCGGCCTTACGACTGTACCTACACCCGGAAGCAAAAGTATACGGCACGCGGGCTCCACTGCTAATGCGAATATCTGCTCTGTTAGCGCGTGCCGCTTCTCATCTAGCTGGTAACTGTGTAGGTCGCAGGAATTACTACAGGCTGGACCATTTATTTGGAAGATATGTTCCAAAAAAAAGCAGGATTATAAATTTTCGAAAATTTCGCGTCCGGCAAACTTTTGCTGAAGCGTGTACATCTGGTAAACGCGTTCGTTTCAGTACATTTGGTGACGCGTAATTCAGTCAATGCTACGTTTCGTCGTCAGATAATTCGAAACACTTAGACGTCACTTACGAGCTTCTCAGTTATTCGGACGTCTATAGTTGTGAATGGTACGATACACGCACGTGTCAATTTATATCGGCTACACTTCCTCCTGTATCAAGCTTACTTAGGCTGTGAAGCTTTGCACTTACTGTGGAATTTGACTTCAGAATTGGAAAATACCGGCATTCAAATCAATGCTCAAAGCCCGTTTGTCTTTAGTTTTCATAGTTGATTGACACAAACATTTCACTTTTCCCACACACACTTTTCCCACAAAAGCTTTTCGATTAAAGGAATCGTTACTTTTGGTAAGTTTAATTTGATGCTGCCTTAGCAAAAGTGCCACGAGGGAAAATACTGGCACATTGCCCAGAATAATTCTGTCTCCGCGCGTGAGCGAACCGCTCTCATTACAACGTGGCTGCACCCAGGGACAGAGCACACACGTGATAAAGCTTAGAAGTGTTTACACGAGTGACAAGGCTCATATGAGGACTAGCACGCCGACGGAACATGAGCGGCTAACAGTGGTCAATTACCGAGTTTCATACGCAGCTCTCGTTTTTCTTTTTTTTTTTGCCGGGAAGGTTTGCATGTGTTCGATTAAATATGATATGTTGTACGTAGACAGTGCGAAGAAAAAAGTTCATCACGTTTTTTCTCTAATCTAAACTTTGTTTCCCTTGTTTAGCTATGAGACGCAAAACAAATGACACCTGTTAAGCTCTCTGAATGTAATGTCGACATAGTGCCTATGACGCTTCAATAAAGGACAGTGCTTTATCCTATATCGCTAGAAAAAAAGCCCCAAGGCCTGTCTTTTTTCATTTTACAGGCGTAGGTCGAAAGAGTTCGCGAGAACGGTGCTTAAACTGTCTGGGCTCTGCAATGCAATCCTACGTACGCAATCAATCTCCATGAAAATGAAGACGAGAGTCGCGACGCAGTACGTTATTTTGAGATGAAAGGTGTGACGACGACAACGGACAAAAGGGTGAGTGACACACACACACACACCACACACACACACACACACACACACACACACACACACCCACACACACACACACCACCCCACACACACACGCACACCGCACACACGCACGCACGCGCACACACGCACGCACAACACACGCACGCACACACACACACACAACACACACACACACACACGCACAGCACCGCACACACGCACACACGCATACGCACGCACCACTCACACACACACACACACACACACACACACACACACACACACACACACACCACACACACTCACCTTCGCGATCGCCGAAAAAGGCACTGCACGAACACGCCCAGTCTGCCGTTCCTAATGCGTATATTAAGAGCTCACCCTGGCAGTAAGTCAACAATTCTTCAGAATCGATTCGATGAGTGAGAAAACGGAAGAGGAAGAATCTTTAATGGTATGCCGGAGATGTTAGCCTGACTGATCGCGTGGCTTAGCTAATACTCCTGCCGCTGGTGATAACTATGGTATTCGCAGGGATCACACAACTAGTGAATGAAAAATTGCGATACAGACGAGGACGAAGAGAGCACATAGTAGACAAACTCAGCGCAGCACTCGAGTAGCACATACATTCACAGACACACATACATGAGAGCTGTTCACGTGGCTTTTTCGAGGCATGTGACTTCTGAAAACAGCAGCAGCGCTTTCGTGGCGTCAGTAAAGAGAAGGTAGTCAGTTGCCACAAGGCCTGATACTGTCGGAACTCCGAGCTCGAGCCGCGTTGACATGTATATGCTACTTTCATGAACTGTCTCTTCCTGACGAGTAGCGACAGCACTTACACAGAGCGTGTCGCAAGTCATTTGGAGAATCCCACAAAGAGACATGCACTGAAGAGTATGTGAACCGATTTTGCGCAGTCGAGACAGCTGGCGCAAGTTACTCAATGAATGCGTGCCTAATCTTTTCCGAAATCACGTTCATCGCAAAATGCGTTCTAAACGCGCGCACTTGCGTTAAATGTCCCTCAACAATACGGCGCTACGAAAAACGCCCCTGCAGACTTCTCGGAAGTGTGCGAACGAAGGCAACAATTTCCTGCGTTCAGTCCCAGTGAACACGCGGGCACAGCCACCCCGAATGCTTATTGTAGGAAAATTTGGGCACGAGAGAGGTGCCCAAGACTATAGAAACTAAGCCGCAAATATTGCAAAATGTATTTCTCGAACCATACGCGCATGTAGTACGTATACACTTAGAAACAAAGCATCGACGCGACAGGCCTTTGCATTGCCTTCTCGTCCTACGCGAAAGTCGTTCACATTTCAGCCGCTCGCACAGCGTGTGTACAACATTCCTACCGGAGACGAGACCCCAAACAGATGCAAATTCGCTCCCGTCGCTCGAATATCTGCGCAGCATTGGGTTAACAATGGCAGAAAAGGCTATGCAGGTTCACTGTGTCCCGTTCGAGCGGCGAGATGTTCTCGGACATTGGGAAGAACGGTGCGACGCGGAACACTCATTACTTCGCCGGGGCTTTTAGTTGTTCTCTCTAGCGCACTTCAGCTCCCGTGAAATACAACTTGCTTCAACATTAAACGCGGCGCGAAATAAACCGCCCTTTCCTTCGCGTTCTCTCGCACGACACAATGGCTCCTCGCTCGCTCGCAGCGTCGCAGAAATGCCAAAGCGGATTCGCGAAACAACGTCCTCGGGGCATGGGCGACGGCGGCTGCGAAGTCCTATTAAGACTGCGACGCCGTCGCCGAAACGCCTCGGGGTGAAGCAGAACTGATAGGTTGGCGCCCCCCCTCCCCCCCTCCCCCTCCGGAAAATACTCGCGAGCGCGAGGCGCGAACCACGACACGGCCAGCGTTTACTCGCTGGCGCACGTTAGTATACCTGGTTGTTTCCTACAAAAGAAAAAAAGAAAAAAAGAAACGATACTTACGTACAGTTTTCGGTGACTACGAAGAGAGAGAGAGAGAGGAGGGGGGAGGTGAATGATAATAAAACATGTTGTTGGGCTATTTGGTTTACACTGTGCAAAAGGTAACAACAGAACGCAAGCGAAAAAAAAAAACAACAGGTAAAGGAAAGAGCGCCAACTTACGACTAGCAAGTAAACGCTCTTTCCTGTACTCTTGTTTCTTCGCCTTGCGTTGCGTTATTACCTTTTGCACACGGAGAGAGAAGGTTAAGGTGATAACGAAAAAAAAGGACCGTCTCAGCGTCGCCGCAAGGACGAAGCATTCAATGCGATAGCAACAAATTGTAATGTTATACGAAGTAAGGCTAGTAGACAACTCCGTTAGGATCCGATCTGGCGTAGCTCTACAAAATGCTGGCAAAGGAAATACGGCCGAAGCGGCTTTCCGTGCTGTCTGTCACTGCAACACGAAGTAAGCGGTGAAAGAGCGGCACGCACAAGGGTATGAGCCGTCTACTGTTCTCATACCAGATAGCACTCGCAAACACGCCCGTTCGATCAATGTTCGCAGCTGCAGCTTCAACTCTGGTTGACCTCTCTACCTTTACCTCATTTTTATCTGTCTTTTGTCACCCGTGAGGTCACTGGGACATCCAATCAGATCGGTCGCCCATGTGACATCACCCACGCAACGTATACCATGGGCAGATGCGGCTGAAAACTTGATCGACGGCGTAGCGACAACCCGTAGTGATTCTAATGTCTTGCAATAAGTTACACTTTACGCAGAGAACTTCAGTTCATCTGCTATATTATACTAAGGACTTGACCTAACGACTCAATGGGTTTGTAAAAAATCGCCAACACCTTTTAGGGGTCCCTTTAATCAGCTCCCTGGCTCATTCACGGCGTTGCCGGGAAGAATGAAAATAGGTAGAACAGGCAAGGTATAGGGGCCAGTTGGTTGTTCGTAGTGTAAACTTTATCACGCTAAAATAGGTAATAATAGGTAATAATGTAACATAATATATAAATAAAATGTATAAATGATATATAAAAATAGGTAATAATATAACAAATAAACTGGAGGCGACTCTAATTGTTGACTTAGGTGCCGGCCAGAGGAACTCGCACCTCGGCGTTCGTGTGTCATGTTGTATCTCTTGGGTTAACACTGCGTTTCGTCGCACTGCCGAAGCAGATCCGGGAGGCCACGTAGAAGGAAGCTCGTGGTTGAGATCTGCTCTGCCAGGTGCCGCCACGATCCAAGCTGCTCACAAGAAAAACGTCTGCTCTTTCAGTGAGCTCAATCAGTAGTTTGCATTAGTTATTCACACGTTTATTAGCCCTTATCTTATGTAAACTTATGATCCGATGTCATATTTATGCAATATGGCTCTTAAATTGAGCCAGAACTATAGATTTCGTACCAGTTTTATTTTTAGAAGATATTTATGAGTAATAAAAAACCGGAAGTAATTACTCTACCGGAAGTGCTTGGAAGAGAAAGAGGAGTGTGACTCGCTGTTCGTGCAATAATAATAATAATAATAATAATAATAATAATAATAATAATAATAATAATAATAATAATAATAATAATAATAATAATTGGCATTATTATTCTTATTTCCCCCAAAGTAACGTTCTTGGAGGGGGTAAGAATGCAATTTTTCACGTATTTTGTTATGACGGTTGCGAGTAGATGACTACCATCGCAATGCCGACAAGAAAGGCGACGTCAATAGGTCATCGAATAAGCCCCTGGCCCCGCACTAGACATTCACCCCACACCGGCACTGGCGATAAATATCGATACGAGTACGCGACAAACACGAAACGTTTCAACGTAAATAAAGAACAACGGCCGCCGCATTCTACCAGCGCTGCACTCCGACGAAGTCGGCGTAAAGGTCGCCACGGAACAAATGCGAAATCCGTTCTCCGGCGTCACGCGCCACTAAAAAAAGTCCTTTTCTAGGTTTTTCTTTTCGTTGCCGCTGACGAGAAGCGCGATGCAAATGCGTATTTCTGGAGAACGGGCTCCACGTGCCGGTGAACTTTCTCTCGCGTATTGCGCGAAATCTCATTGTTCGCTGCCAAAAATAGTACGTGCTCCTCGCGTCGACTCGCTGGGAGAGCGACATTTCTATTTACGTTTTCTTGTGCTACATATAGAACGTTCGAACGAATTCCTAATATCGGCGCTTGAAAAATATAATGAACTGTCAGAGCAGCTTAAGCTGCTCTGACAGTTCATTATATTTTGCCAACGTTGTCAGTTGTCAACATTGCCAGTTGCCAACATTATATTTTGCCAACATTGCCAGTTGCAGAAGCGACTGCAAAGCAATTGCTTCTGCAATTGAAAATATAATGCAAGTTCGTTTTGTTTGCTTTGAAGTGAAAAGGAGGCGCACTCTGACTTGCTTATTTGCCTAGCATGTTGCTTATTTATTAAGCCTAAAACCTTAGATGCCTCATCAAACACGACGAAATTTCCGGAGTCCTCCACTACGGCGTCTCTCATAATCATATTGTGGTTTTGGGACGTGTAAGAAAGAAGAAACCCGCCTCGTTTGGAGCATTCAAGACATCCACTATATCTGTAGCTCAGCGCCACAACGGCCACAACGGCCACAACGGCCAAAGGCCATTTTGTTACGAAGCTGAGCCCGGACACCACTGCTGCTGACATCAAAAAACATATTGCTTCATTCGATATGTCTCCCATTTCCTGCCGGCGACTTCAAACAAGATTCCAGTCATATTCTTCATTCTATATCGAAGTTGACGAGGAAACGCTACAACGCCTGAATGACCCTTCGATGTGGCCCTCGGATGCCTCTTCAAGCCATTTCGTGGGAGCTGCGCGATGACATGCTTCATCCCTCTGAGCAAGTGACTGGAAACGAAAGTGCCGTGTAACGTAGACATATTCTACCAAAATGCTCGGGGTCTGCGTACCAAGACACTGGAGTTTTTCTCTAATGTTCTTCGTCTTGTTTTCCTATTATCGCTATTTCTGAAACCTGGCTCGGCACTGAAATTCTCTCATCGGACTTTTTTTTCCCCCGACTTACACCACCTTCCGCCGTGACCGAGATTTCAGTGAAGCCAAACAGAAAGGCGGTGGCGTGCTGATTGCCATTGACAATTCACTGAAATCCGTTAGACGGAAAGACCTAGAACTATCGAGAATCGATCTGGCTAGAAATCAACCTTGAGCGCCGTGAAAAATTGTTGATTGGATGCTTCTATTTACCGCCCCAGCATTTCCCCTGCCTCGTTTCACGATGTCATGTCTTCTATTGAACTTGTGATATCTTCTCATAGTGGGCACAGAATTATTGTTCTTGGGGATTTCAATGCACCTGGAATTGACTGGAGCACGCTTACCTTTTCTCATTACAATCATTTCACAGAGAAAAAGTGCAGCCTGCTCTTGGACTTTCTGGCGTTTAATTCCCTAGTGCAACATAATTCAGTCGTCAATTCCAGTGGCAACGTCTTAGACCTGTGTGTGTCAAACGATCAACCCCTTGTAGTTTCCCGCTCCAACATCTCTCTTGTACGTCCGGACAAATTCCACCCACCACTTAACGTAAGATTATCTGCATCAGCCGAAACAACGAGCTACAGCAGTTACTTAAACAAATCTCCAAGATTTGCGTTCAAGCGAGGTGATTACACGGGCCTCTATCATCACTTGTCCACCGTTGAGTGGTCACAGGTTACTGACAAACCTAATGTTTGATGACCAGGTTGATCGGTTTACGGAGCTTGTACTGAGCAGCATGCTTAATTTATTCCCCAGTATACACCTAAACAACGTAAATATCCCACTGGTTCTCATCTGAACTTATCAGTGCACTGAAGCATAAAGATCACGCACACAGGAAATCTAAATGTTCTCCATCCAGCGAGTGGAAGGAAGAGTTCAGCTTTTTTCGAACTCTCTCTAAACGCCTATATAAACGGGATCATAGTTCGTACATTCAATTCTTAGAAAAAAGCGCCTCTGACAGGCCGGCTGAGTTTTGGAAGTATGTGCGTAAACGGTCTAGCAAAAGCGGAGAGTCCTTCAGACTACTAGACTCAAATGGGGTAGAAGTGCATGCCGTCGCTGACTGTTTTTGCCACACATTTCTCATCCGTTTATAAGGCCTCAGACTCCAGCACTGATATCAGACAACAGCCCAAGGCAGTTAGCTCATCCAGTGCTTGTCGCTGGATGAAAATCTTATCAGCGAATGCATTAAGCGCTTAAAACCATCCTTATCATGTGGCCCAGATGGCATCCCCTCCGCCATACTAAAAGCATATGGTACTATATTTGTCCCAGTACTGACTACGATATTTAATAACTGCCTGGACACTTCCACATTTCCTAGCATGTGGAAAACTGCTCGTGTTTTCCCAGTATTTAAGTCGGGCTCTAAGACAGATGTTTCTAATTATCGCCCGATTTCTCTACTATGTGCCACATCAAAGATCTTCGAACTGGCTCTTCACAAAATATTGTCTTTTAGTGTGAAAAGCTCATTGATTCCAAATCAACATGGTTTCTTGCTGGCCGCTCAACTACCACAAATCTTGCTAGTTTCATGACGCAGATCTCCACACCTATTTCTCAGAGAGGACAGGTTGACGTAATCTACTGTGACCTGAGCAAGGCTTTTGACGTAGTCAGCCACACACTGATTATGGTTAAACTTGCGAACTTTGACGTTGACTTGTCGATTGTGAATCTCTTGCACAGCTATCTGCTCAATAGATCTTGTTATGTTGCCGTAAATGGCCAAACCTCTTCTTTATATAAAGTGACTAGTGGGGTCCCTCAAGGGTCGGTATTAGGCCCACTCCTATTTTTAATTTACGTTAATGATGTTTCTTTTGCCATTCGTAATTCTTCTTTCCTCTTGTATGCCGATGACATCAAGATATTTAAGGAAATTCATTCAGTTAACGACTGTCGCTTGTTGCAGTCAGATTTGTGTTCTTTTTCCGAATGGTGCAACGGCAATAACCTTTCTCTAAATACCTCAAAGACAAAATTCATGTCTATCACTCGCAAAACATCTAGCGTGTCATTTCAATACTTTGTCAATTCTGTGCCGTTATGCAAGGTTTATGAAATCAGTGATCTTGGTGTTGTTGTTGACAGCGCGTTAAACTTTCTTCTCACGTTAAGCGTGCTGCTATGCGGGGCCTTCGTTCTCTCGGATGTGTTTGTAGAATATCTCGAGAATTCAGGTCTCCCATGGCCCTACACAAATTGTACACGGCAATATGTCTTCCGCAACTTGAGTATGCGTCCGTGATATGGAATGGCATTGCTCAATCCAGCGGTAACACCATTGAACGAGTCCAGAAAAAATTCCTCAGCATATATAACCATCGCTTTGCTAAAAATGACTCTGGATCTCGTTCAAATACTGCTAAGTCATTATCACTGCCATCACTTCACTGCCGACGAAATCGTTCTGATCTCTTATTTCTCTACAAGCTAGTCCACGGTTTCATATCCTGCCCTGTACTTCTCAATTGTGTTAATTTTCGAATTCCGCGTAAGTTAACCAGAGAGAACAGACCGTTTCATGTACCCCCCTGCTTCTTCCAACACTCTACCGTTCACAGAATACAAAGTCTTTATAATATTAATTTTCTTGATATTGACGTTTTTCATAGTCCACAATCACTGTTTTTATCCGAGCTTTGCACTGTTTTGACATAGTATGGCACAGTGTACAAAGTCTTCCCTTCTCCGTCTTTCCGCATAGTTGTATATGTGCAATCTAATTTTTTATTCCCCTTCAATATTTCTCATATTGTCTTATTTTACTCCTCCCCTTTAGTGTTCATTTCTCTTTGTCTACGTGTTTTTGCTCTTTTTATTTCTGAAGACTGTCTGTATTGTATTGTTTATTTTTATTGATCTTATTTTTGCGTGCGCCTGCACAAAGACCTCACAGTTGTTCCTGGGCACGTTAAATAAATGATTGATTGATTATTATTATTATTATTATTATTATTATTATTATTATTATTATTATTATTATTATTATTATTATTATTATTATTATTATTATTATTATTATTATTATTATTATTATTATCAAACACGAAAAGCGAGCCTCGGCGTCAACACGATTGATGCAAAAGGCGATGACGTCATCCCATGACGTACTTGGGACGTCACAAATAGCAAGAAAGCGTGATGCCATCTTGACGTCACTGTGACGTCACATAACGCGCCGTCACATGATTCATAATGGTACCAAGCGCGAACTCCAGACACAGGACAGGCGACAGGTCTTTGTTCTCTCGCCTGTCCTATATCTTTAGTGTTCGCGCTTAGCCCTGTTATGAATGACTTGTTCCAACTTGGCCAACCTGCAACCTTGTTGCGTCACATGGTGACATCATCATATGATATCGTCGCTTGGTCATAGGTGGGGTGGGCCGATCCAGGAGGCACGTGAGGTGCACGAAGCTTACAATGTCTCCGATACCGGAAGCAATGCAAAACTACGGTAGGTGCAGAAAGCTTTCGGGCACAGGGGGATTAAAAGAACCGACTAAGAAAAAGAAAAGAAAAAGAAAATGGCTTTCGTATTCGAGTCGTCGCAGACGAATGCATAAGGGAGCCGGTGAGTTTTTTCTAACAGTGAACGGGGAGGGGTAGCAAAACCAAGTAAAGGCTATCAAATAATACATGTTGTGCCATCCGTAAAAAGAATTTCAGAAAGAAAGAAAGAAAAGGTTGTTAAGCTAGCTGGAATCTTTTGTTGCACCCGACACCAGAGACAGAGAAACGGAGAAGGAAAGCCGGAAAGGAAGGGAGGTTAACTGGACTGTGTCCAATTTGGAGCCCTGCACGTGACGGAGGAGAACGAGGGGACAAAATAAAGAGGGAGAAAGCATTAGTGCACGCAATTCACGATACACATGCACAGCGAAGCGTAGCTACAAGCGGCCACTTGAGTAAGAGATATCAGAAATTCTGTTCAGCATGTAGTCCAGCAAGCCCACTATGCGGCTGTCAAGCTAGGTCCCAACGTGGGAGCCCTAAATGCGCGCTTCGCGCGCATCTTGCGGGGCAGTAATAAAGTTTATTCCATCCATTCATCCATAGCGTTTTGGTATTCAAATGAAGGAATTCAGAGAGATCCTATTCTGATGGCAAGAAGCAGATGCGATAAACAGCTGTTCTTGTGTCTTTCGTTTCCTCCCAAATTCAAGAGTTAATATCAGCAGAGCAAGTAGAAGTCACTGCGAAAAAACGGGTTCCATAGACAGTGCTGTACCATTAACTTGAAGTGAGACGAGTTGCACGGACGAAAGAGGTCGCCGAAAAACTTCCTTTCAGAGAATATCGTGTGTAACTCTACCTTGGAAACTCGCCGTGTTTCCAAAACAAACGTCTGTGATCTCATTGCCTTCACTCGGAGCGAGCGTACTTCTTCGAAGGTAATCTCGTAAACGTTTCGTATCTTGTTGTTTTCGTATTTACTCTTTATGCGTAACGATATCAGAGTCATACAACCATTTTCGATGTGGAGCTAGCTAAGCTCGAGGGCGCAGGTTCGATTCCCGACCACGGCGGCCGCATTTCGATTGGGGAAAAATGCGAAGAAAGTCCAGACAATCCGAATTGATCCCGAATCGCCAACTACTGCATTTCTCAGTAATATATCGTAATTTTGGTGCGTAAAACCTCAGAAATTGTTATATTATTAAACATTTTCGAAGTTTGCTCTTATCGACCGACCGACCTACCGACCGAATGGCTGACTAACTGACTGATGAGGACTAATTAACCGTCTCCCCACGTTTAATAATCAAAGAGAGGGTGAGAAGAAAGACGGAAGACTTCAGCGATTCCTTCGGTACTAAGCTCATTTACTGTGACAGCGGCATTTTCTGACTACCTAATTCGCGTTACCGTTCCTTTTTTTTTTTTTTTTGCAGTGAAGATGGTTCACAACCGCTATGCGGGACTGGTCAATTTAGAGATCGACTTCCTTTACGCATAGGGCGGTACAAACATCTTGTCTAGTCTGGCCACTGAGGATGGTGCGGCAATACATGCAAATAAAAGTTTGCCAGTAGCGCTGATCGGATGATCCAACTCGAAGAGACGTCATGCATGGTTTAGACGTCGCTTTGCGCTAGCTCTCTCACGACTCGCGCATCGCTAAATATGGGTCTGGGCCGCGTTTTCTGCTCATCATTGCCATTTTCATGCACGCAGAGGTATTTCAAAGCAGACAGTGCAGCCACACGTGCTGACATGTGCCAAGAAACATCAACTGCCGTCGTTTATACAGTTATGCACAAATAAAACGTGAACAAGAAACTACAAGATACAATAGGTTTCGCTAGATATGTCTAGACAGCACTACATCGGAGCGCTAATTATGTGGTTGCCAGACATAGTTTAGGACTCAAATTTAGCACGAACGCCGAAGGCATGCCGTCGTTAAGTGTACCGGCACAAGCAGGAAAGAAATAATGCCTTTTAGATAACCATAGCTTGTTCGTATTTCTACTGTCGATGACTGTACGTTACGCATGTGTCCCCGCAAGCGTTCATTAAGGCATCTCCCGGTCTGTCTTACGTGAAACGCTCAATGTGTCACAGCATAAGATTTTTTGCCCTAGCACGCCAGCACGCCTGGCTACGGTGTCCGGTTTGAAAAGTACGCTTGTCATTTAAATGCACCGAGATGATCACAAGGCATTAACGGCGCGAAAAAACAAAACAAAAACGAAGCACGCGAAGCGAGGGGACACAGGCAAGTGCTTGTCTGTGTCCCCTCGCTTAGCGTCCTTCGTTAATTTTTTTTTTGCGCTGTTAATCTCTTGTGCAGTGGAGTACCAACTAGCCCAAACCTTCACGTTAATGCGATGATCCCACCAGACTCGTCATTGAAGCATAATCGACAAACAGCGCATGAATCAGACGCATGCTTCAGTAGACCATTAGCCTCTCGGACAATGAGCTCGCGTCTTTGGCAAGTCGAGCGCACAGCAGCGCAAGTGCTGTCAATTATAGTGCTTTAATTTTTCTCACTCACTTTTAAAATCTTGTTTTCTTTTTCTTGTTTCGCTTTTGTTCCTCTCCTGTTCATATTTGGCTCGTTACTAACACACATTCCGTCGGCAGTGACGTCTTTTGTAGTCTACGTTCAACTTTCGCGTTGTAAACCTAAGATAATGTGTCACCAACAAGCTGAATCACTCATCCTGTAATGTAGGAGATGTATTAAAGGACCCACTCGTGTGCCACCAGCATACATGCGCACAAGGCGCTCAAGGAACAACCACATGGCGACAAGCATGCCTATTTCAGTTAAGCGTCCTGAAGAAAGATTACTAGCCTGTTCGTAGCTCGCAATGGAGTTGATCCTGCTTCATTTTGCAGGACTATGGTGCAGCTAGAAGATATCGAGTCATAGAATTAAGGTAGTTTAAAGGGCATGACGGTAAAGTGCGCAGATGCACAAAACACGATGCAGTCCTCGCGCGCACACTGCATTGAGGCGATTGCGTCATTTCCAGTTAGGGTGAGAAAGTGAATTCTGTAGGTGACCCTTAAAGAGATAAAGTGTGACAGTCACTTGCGTTCGCACCTCATTCGAAGGACAGTTTCTAAAGGGTTTATTGCAAGTAATACACAGATAGGCAAAGTGTACAATATCATGGTGTCCCAACTTTATCCTTATATAGGCATTTGCAATTTTTTTATACCTTAAAGAAAATTACATGAATTTAGAGTTTCTGCGTGGACTCTTCAGAGAAGTGTTTGCGAGGATGTACGTCACTGCTTTTTTTACCCGACGTGCGAAAAGTACGTCACCGAGCTGGATGGTTTTATCCGACCAACCAGTGTCGGTGAACTGAATCAGCTTGATCTGAAAATTTGATGGTACACTACGTTCACGCGCCACAGAGCCTCGTGTGAAAGGAATTTTAGCCGGTTTTATGCACAAGGTGTGAAGACCTCACCGCGTCACTTGCGCACTTTTACGAATGTGTATACATGATTTCGTATTTCGGAAAGTTCCATTTGTGACGTGCATATTTAGTTTGAAGTTTGAAGTTTATTCACATGAAATAAATACAGATCGATTGCAAACACTGTATGGCCCCTTAGACGAAGGCTAGTATTGGGGCCATTTACAGACATGTAATTACAGAAATGTACATTTACAGACATGTAATTGACAGTTTCGGTCGTCAATGACAATTACATAGAAAAAAATGAGAAATAGCAAACAAAAAGGCGTTTTCTGAAGAGAGATATATAACAGGGAAGCAGATTTAAAATACCTATAGTGCAAACGCATAACATTCAAACATCAGCAACTCCCACTTCAGACTGTTTATAAAAAAAGTTATGCGATAATTCAGTAAAAAAATGGGACATTGCATGGTCTTTTCGCCCGTCTGCGATACACAAACCACGAAAGATGCTACCGAAGTTTTTAGAACTACGCCGTTTACAAGACGGCTTAATTGTGAAGAAACGAATCGTAAGTGATACAGTGTGTGCCTGCGTGTGCGAAAAGTTTTCTCCTAATCCTGCAATTACCTTTCTGCAGCTCACGGTGGCCAGCCGGGCTGTGCCTAGTGAACCTCCCTCACTTTTTCTCGGTCACTTCCTGCCACTCTCACTACGGTGAGTTCGCATTCGCGATGCTATTTTGTAAATTGCAATCTGAGATATCATGGCTGTCTTTCATCGAGTGATTGCCCTACAAAGCCTGTAGCGCGGTGCCGAATATTCGTTATCGTCAAATGGCTGTCCCTCGGTACACCTGTACCATGCGGTCGACGGCCCCGTTGCAACATGAGGTTAAAAAAATTCACGAGTTCTTTCTTTTTAGATGCGAAGCACCTTATGGCGGAGTTCAATCCGGTGGTGGTGGTGGTGGTGGTGTGCTGCGTGACCACCCTTACTGCGCATGCGCAAGCCATGTCCCCAGACCTCCTCTCCATTTCCCTCTCCACTCCCCTTTCCCCACTCCTCCTCTCCACTCCCCCTCTGAAACGCTGTTTCGCATCGCCTCATGGTCCCCTTTATTTCTTCTTTCTTTCTTTCTTTCTCTCTTTCTTTGTTTCCTTCTTCATTTCTTTCTTTCGCATTGCGCAATGCTCCCTCTCAACTGTTTGCTTGCCCCATGCCGGGAATTGGATCTTCATGCACGTTCTTAGCAGCGCAACGCTCCAGTTGCTACAGGCAACAACGACGGTCACGCGTTCTTAGCCAGGCAGCAATGAAATGTAGCAACTTGAAATGACAAATAATCTCGATAAGATATGAGATAGCCATATTAGAAACATCTGAACGCCGAGACAGCATCGGTTATTGGAAAACGGCGCCTACAAATGCGCAAGTGAGCGGCGCACCTTCGATGGCCGCATTTCTACACGCACCCCGGCGTCGGGTTTCTCGAGTACAACGCCGCCGCCACCTAAATCTGTAAAATCATAACAAGCATCGCTTGAAAAAAGCCACCCCTCGTTTTGCAGTTCCCCAGACATAATTTGAAACGCCTTCGAGTCCCAAGTCGACTTCGGCCCTTTCGTCGTTGCGCAAGACCTCGCGCGCGTGTCAGACGTTTACTGGATTCAGGTTTCGAAACGCCAGTTATGGATCTGCGTATACTGCACCCTTCGACACCCCCTGTAGATTTCTATCGCGCGAGCAGCACTTTCTGAAGAGATATATGAAACGTGTTTCGGTTTTCGTGTCTCATTTCATACACGCTGATATTGCCTGCCTTTGCAAATTTCCGTGAGCACACCAAGGGAAAGCACGTGGAGTGTATTGGCTGCTTCGTTTCGCGACACTCTCCCTTAACGTGAGCACAAAGAACCGACCTTGTGCTACTTTTTTTTTTCTCCTGTCGCAATGCGGATCGACCTTCACGAACGGCGCGTCGTAAACTGCACGAACTATTTTGTCGTCCAATAACGAACCCGATAGAGTCCGCGGCAATTGTCACCTGAAGTATGCAGTCACCCATTTGATTGAACTGTTCAGATAGACGCTGGCCTTAACGCTGTACTTTAACTATAGGTCTGCGTGCTGCGCATTCTGCTGTCTTGTGCACGTGTGACGTGCGATGCGCGTATTACATCCTTCCCCAAAATTCCTACAACCGCGTAGCCGTGGTAGATGTACCGCCAGGAAAACTGCTCCAGGGTTCTTTAGACTCACTCGTTCTCTCACTCTCTCCCTCTATTATGTCCAGAGTGTCTCTGCCTGGCGGAAGCATCACGTGACAATGGTTATGTTTCCAGTTATGGCGACACACTTAAACGCAAACTAAATTGCCCCGGAACATGAAACCTAATATGCCGCCTGGTGTGTTGGCCGGTTCCAGGGGCAGCGACAGAATATTCTTTACGGGGTGGGGGGAGGGGGGCACTCACGACAAGACAGTTCCTCAGTTCCTTCGGGGGGAGCCCGCCTAGCTTGAGTTAGCATATCGGCGTTTTAGGGGGGCGGTCACAAGGGGGGGGGGGAGCTAAAATATTTCAGGGGCGACCGCCCACCCCACTTACGCCCCCTGGCGCTATCCTTGGCCCATTTGGAAAGCAAAGACGCTCCTTGTTTTAACAAAGGAGCTGTTAAAGCTTTTCGTTGCGCCAGGTTGTCACGTGACTAGCTGTTACGTGACGTTACTTGATTCTTGGTCACGTGACTAGTTGTTACGTGATGTTACGATTCTTCATCGTCATCAGTCGTCGCGTCAACAAAGTGCACAAATACCTTACAGACGTGTGGCTGGTACCTCGCTTTTGCGCATAATGACGAATAATAGCGTAGTAGGTGCTTCCAAACTTCACAAAAATTGTAATTTATGGCGTAGTCAGTACCTTGCTAGTGTGGTTGTATTACTAGCCCCAAGAGAGTTTATTACTAGCCCCAAGAGTTTACAACGGGCTCTAGAAACGCCGCTCTTCCAGCTTTCGCTGTGACTGTGCTGCGCTTTCAGCGTAGGCCTGACGTTTTATGTTGCGCCAGGTAGTGCGAACAGAAATGAATCGTCACGCGCTCGCTTCGAAATCGTCATCTTCTGCTTCGATCCCACAAAACGTGCGCCGATTTGTAAGGCCGTGGAATGCAATAACTGGGATGGGCCAGGGCGAGTGACCTAAAATCACGTCACATCACGTAAAACTAGTCACGTGACTAAAATCACGTAACGTCACTTAACAATTAGAAACGTGACCAAAAATCACGTAACGTCACGTAACAGCTAGTCACGTGACAAAATCCCGTAATATTACGTAATAATTAGTCGCGTGACTAAAATCACGAAGCATCACGTAACATCTAGTCACGTAATTAAAGATCACAATATTGCGTAACAACTAGTCACTTGATTAAAATCACGGAACAGCTAGTCACGAGACATGTTCCCACCATAAAACACGCAAAAGCTAGTCACGTGACTCAAGATCGCGTTACATCACGTAACAGCTAGTCGTGTGACATGTTCCCGCCAAAACCACGTAACATCTAATCATGTGACTAAAATCACGTAACATCACGTACCAACTAGTCACGTGAGCAAAAAAAAGCAAGAACCAGCTCCGCTTCGTGGGCACTGATGAAACAGCGAAGACGGAGGCCTTCCCTTCGTCAGGCTAACGCATTTCTATGTTTTTCAAGTTTTTCAGGTATGTTGTATCAGTGCTCTTTATTAAACACTTTGTTAAGCTTCTTGACCATAGCATTTTGCATCGCATTGCATCTTGACCACAACACTCTTATAAACAGGTTTACAAAGAAGCTTCAACTGTTGAATTCTTCATTTTTAGGACCAGTGGTG
Source organism: Rhipicephalus sanguineus (assembly GCF_013339695.2). NCBI lineage: Eukaryota > Metazoa > Arthropoda > Arachnida > Ixodida > Ixodidae > Rhipicephalus > Rhipicephalus sanguineus. The sequence continues at coordinate 83,743,947 of NC_051179.1, read as the reverse complement.
AGTAGTGGTATTTACCCAATTTCTGTGGCACATACCCGTTTATGATGATAATAGTTTTCTGATAGGCCACACAGTGACACATACCCGTTTCATAAAGAGTTTTCTTCATTTTTAGTGAACAAGTGGTGAGTAGCGGGATTTACCCGATTTCTATGGCACATACCCATTTATGATGATAATAGCTTTCTGATAGGCCACACAGTGGCACATACCCGTTTCATGACGAGTTTTCATCTTTAGTGAACAAGTGGTGAGTAGCGGGATTTACCCGATTTCTGTGGCACATATCCATTTATGATGATAATAGTTTTCTGATAGGCCACACAGTGGCACATACCCGTTTCATGACGAGTTTTCTTCATCTTTAGTGAACAAGTGGTGAGTAGCGGGATTTACCCGATTTCTGTGGCACATACCCATTTATGATGATAATAGTTTTCTGATAGGCCACACAGTGGCACATACCCGTTTCATGACGAGTTTTCTTCAACTTTAGTGAACAAGTGGTGAGTAGCGGGATTTACCCGATTTCTGTGGCACATACCCATTTATGATGATAATAGTTTTCTGATAGGCCACACAGTGGCATATACCCGTTTCATGAGGAGTTTTCTTCATCTTTAGTGAACAAGTGGTGAGTAGCGGGATTTACCCGATTTCTGTGGCACATACCCATTTATGATGATAATAGTTTTCTGATAGGCCACACAGTGGCATACACCCGTTTCATGACGAGTTTTCTTCATCTTTAGTGAACAAGTGGTGAGTAGCGGGATTTACCCGATTTCTGTGGCACATACCCATTTATGATGATAATAGTTTTCTGATAGGCCACACAGTGGCACATATCCGTTTCATGACGAGTTTTCTTCATCTTTAGTGAACAAGTGGTGAGTAGCGGGATTTACCCGATTTCTGTGGCACATATCCATTTATGATAATAGTTTTCTGATAGGCCACACAGTGGCACATACCCGTTTCATGACGAGTTCTCTTCATCTTTAGTGAACAAGTGGTGAGTAGCGGGATTTACCCGATTTCTGTGGCACATACCCATTTATGATGATAATAGTTTTCTGATATGCCACACAGTGGCACATACCCGTTTCATGACGAGGTTTCTTCATCTTTAGTGAACAAGTGGTGAGTAGCGGGATTTACCCGATTTCTGTGGCACATATCCATTTATGATGATAATAGTTTTCTGATAGGCCACACAGTGGCACATACCCGTTTCATGACGAGTTTTCTTCATCTTTAGTGAACAAGTGGTGAGTAGCGGGATTTACCCGATTTCTGTGGCACATACCCATTTATGATGATAATAGTTTTCTGATAGGCCACACAGTGGCATATACCCGTTTCATGAGGAGTTTTCTTCATCTTTAGTGAACAAGTGGTGAGTAGCGGGATTTACCCGATTTCTGTGGCACATACCCATTTATGATGATAATAGTTTTCTGATAGGCCACACAGTGGCACATACCCGTTTCATGACGAGTTTTCTTCATCTTTAGTGAACAAGTGGTGAGTAGCGGGATTTACCCGATTTCTGTGGCACATACCCATTTATGATGATAATAGTTTTCTGATAGGCCACACAGTGGCACATATCCGTTTCATGACGAGTTTTCTTCATCTTTAGTGAACAAGTGGTGAGTAGCGGGATTTACCCGATTTCTGTGGCACATATCCATTTATGATAATAGTTTTCTGATAGGCCACACAGTGGCACATACCCGTTTCATGACGAGTTTTCTTCATCTTTAGTGAACAAGTGGTGAGTAGCGGGATTTACCCGATTTCTGTGGCACATACCCATTTATGATGATAATAGTTTTCTGATATGCCACACAGTGGCATATACCCGTTTCATGACGAGGTTTCTTCATCTTTAGTGAACAAGTGGTGAGTAGCGGGATTTACCCGATTTCTGTGGCACATATCCATTTATGATGATAATAGTTTTCTGATAGGCCACACAGTGGCACATACCCGTTTCATGACGAGTTTTCTTCATCTTTAGTGAACAAGTGGTGAGTAGCGGGATTTACCCGATTTCTGTGGCACATACCCATTTATGATGATAATAGTTTTCTGATAGGCCACACAGTGGCATATACCCGTTTCATGAGGAGTTTTCTTCATCTTTAGTGAACAAGTGGTGAGTAGCGGGATTTACCCGATTTCTGTGGCACATACCCATTTATGATGATAATAGTTTTCTGATAGGCCACACAGTGGCACATACCCGTTTCATGACGAGTTTTCTTCATCTTTAGTGAACAAGTGGTGAGTAGCGGGATTTACCCGATTTCTGTGGCACATATCCATTTATGATGATAATAGTTTTCTGATAGGCCACACAGTGGCACATACCCGTTTCATGACGAGTTTTCTTCATTTTTAGTGAACAAGTGGTGAGTAGCGGGATTTACCTGATTTCTGTGGCACATACCCATTTATGATGATAATAGTTTTCTGATAGGCCACACAGTGGCACATACCCGTTTCATGACGAGTTTTCTTCATTTTTAGTGAACAAGTGGTGAGTAGCGGGATTTACCCGATTTCTGTGGCACATACCCATTTATGATCAGCGTTACCACGGCCTCCGGACATGAAAGCCTCGACTAAGAACAGCTTGGCTATTAAAATCACGTAATATCACGTAACAGCTAGTCACATGACATGTTTCCGCCAATACCGAATAACACTACTCCCGGGCCACGGTCCCGCCAAAACCACGTAACAGCTAGTGACGTGACTAAAGTCACGTACCATCACGTAACAACTAGTCATGTGGCTAAAACCCCTTAACATCACGTAACAGCTAGTCACGTGACAAGTTCTCGCCAAAACGGCGTAACAGCTGGTCACGTGACTAAAATCACGTGACGTCTAGTGATGTTACTACAATCCCGTAAAATCTAGTCACCTGACTAAAAATTCCGTAACATCACGTAACAGCTAGTCACGCGACTAAAATCCCGTAACAACCGGTCACGTGACATGGTCCCGCCAAGAACCGCGTAATGAGGTGACTAAAATCCCAACATCACGTAACAGCTAGTCACGTGAAACGTTCCCGCCAAAACCACGTAACATCTGCGTAGTGCGGGGAACCGACCGCGACCACAGAAGTATAACCAAGACTAACTATACTTAGTACTACTAGCAAAAACTTAATGAGAAGTAACATACAATAACGCCAAGGAAAGTATAGGGGGTGTTAACTGTAGTATTTAGATTCTAAATACTACAGTTAACACCCCCTATACTTTCCTTGGCGTTATTGTCTGTTAGTTCTCGACAATATTGTGTCTAACAAAGATAAACGAGCCCTTAAATATCATCTCGTTTCCTAGCAAAAACTTAGCATCTCTTGCAAAAGCTTGGCATGACTAGCGAGAACTTCGAAAAACTAGGTCGAACACTTGCTCTGCCGTTCGTTCCAGCCTTGCGCCCCTAGTGCAAGCTGCGCTTATTTTATTTAGATGAATAAGCAGCGACATGTAAGCTTATAAGAGCTGGCTATATCATAATTATTCGTGACTCAACCAAGAAGCTATGGGCATTGAACACCAAAAGCAGAGTCCAGGTCATTTAGGAGGATCTTTCGTGTTGGTTTACACAGGCAAAGTTGTCTGAACGTTTGCTATCGGTGCGCCCATTGAAACGGCGAGTCAGCAAAATGCCCTCGTGAAACTTAACGAAAGTGGTTTGTCGAAAAAAGCTCTCGGCTGTAGCTGTAGAGAAGAAATGAGACCGCACGAAGGAGCCAGCGTCCAGGAGGGCAGTGAACTTGGGCGAGTCTGTTTGCTTAGACAGTTCAATGACAAAGAAAAACAAAGTACGTCTCAAGGGCTCAAACTCGGTGATGTGGTGCGCTCAAATGGCTGGAGATTGCTATATAAATAAAGAACAGAATTCAAAGGCACATTTTTTTCCTTGTACACACGTGTGCGCGCCCGCCTGCACAAAGACGGACGTTTGGATTGGTTGGTACATAAATGTGCAAGGTTTAAAGAAAGAGAACCATTACTCGAAACTCAACGTCTTTCTACAGAGTGTACGTTTCTTTAAAGCTTTCAAAACAAACACTACGCGCGCTGTCTCTTTTCCCCTCTAACAGATGAGCTGAAACATGTTGTTAAAGCAATATTGAAACGTTCTAAAGTCCTATCACGTCATGCCTTTTAGCCGTTACCTTGCGGTGCGTAAAGGAAAACAAGATGCGATGGGCGATAACGAAAACATTTAAGCACTTGCTGTTGAACAGCACAACTGCAATAAGCCAACATATACCAGCCATGTTTGTTGGTTGTATTTGATTCAAAAGCCCAAATTAACAATCAGGATTAGACCACTAACAGGAAGCAGCGGGCTGACAAAAGTTTCACACATGCAATGCGTGACACATTACAGTGCACTGCACTGTGGCACGCATTGCATGTGTGTAACCGTTGTCAGCCTGATACTTCCTGTTAGTGATCGAATCATGATTGTTAATCGGTGCCGGAGAATACTAGGCACGTCTATGGAAACTGTGTGCTGCATGCAGCACGCAATGTGCATAGACGTTCGCAGGATTCCACATTAAGAGGAGCCATGTTTGGTAGAAGAAAATAAAAGACAATACCCATACGATAGCACAAATCGCATGGCCGCATTTACCGCACCCTGAAGCTGGAAACACGCGTTTATAGGTGAATTGTGGGAGATAGAGAAGATAGCATAAAGGAGAGGCCACCTTCTCGAGAAATGAGTAAGACAACGCCGAGTGCACCAGGCCGGGATACCTATCGCCCATTGAGCAAAGCCGGCGGGTGCCAGGTGGAACTGGCAATCGAACGCAGCACCTACTACATTGGAGGCGGACGCTCTTACCAAATGAACAACACTGCTGTGAGCGTGAAAGGTGGCATGAAAGACAACACTCCCTCTCCCCCGCCACTCCTGCCACAGCCACCACAAAAACAAAGGAGGGCATCAGAAGACGAGGAAGAGGAAGCATTCGCCACGGCAAACGTTTAGAGGCACTAAAATTCGTCACGCGCTCTTTTGAATCGGCAAACTTTCATCAGCGGCGAAAGTTCGAGCACTACCGACGATAAGAACGGACGAAGATCTAAGAATGCAAGAAAGAAAAGATCGATATTCGTCGCAGAATTACAGCGTGCACAAAAGACAAGATAACAGCAGAGCCATGTATCCCCGGCTCTGGGACACAGTTTAGGGGACAAACGAGCGCTTAACTCTCAACTGTTTACTTGTCTTTTGTGCGCACAGTAACCTTGCGATGGATATGAACCAACTCACACACCTATCAGTTTTACTGAAAAGAATTCGCTAAGAAATGTAGGTGAGCTTTATGGCAAACGATAACTGGATACAAACTTATAAATAAAAAGACGGAAGCGGAACATCGATGTTAATCAAGCCCAAAAGCGGGAACACAAAGCGTACGCGTATAGTGCACACAAAGACTGACTCTTCGAATGCTCGGACTCCGGAGTAGAGCATACTTGAAGGATACTATTCGAATACAAAAGGAACATGTGCCGGACATGATCGCGTAGATATACGGGCTCTATATTCAATTTACGGCGGCTTGTGCCTTTGCGTTTAGTGTTCCTACATGCCTTTCACTACATAGAAAAACGAAGGTTTTCAACTTCAAACATTTACCGAGCTGTCTCCGCGTCGAACCGTTCCACTCGGGAGGGCTCGACACACGTGTCCACGTGAAATAACCAAACCTTTTTTTTTTATTTCTTACATATTTTTATTCTAACTTTCAACATTTTATTTCGCTACAGCATCTAAGATATAAACGCTAGAAAGGGGCTTCTCGCCTTCAACCTTTCCAGTCTGTCTGACAGGCTCTTGTCTTCCTGCCGCCATGTTCTCACTGCTCCTTTCGCTTCCCTTGGTTTGTTCTTTTTTTTTTTCGTGAACTCGAACTGCGCCGAAGAAACGGAGTCTTGGCGGCGCCGCGGCGCACTAAAGCTGTTTACCCGGCATAGGAAGAAAGACAAGGACCGGATTATCGGGCGGATTGAACGGATTACCTTCGCTACCGGGATGAAACAAATCTGCTTGTTACGGCACACCCGCGACTTCGTTCCTCTTCAAAGAGCGAAGCCGCCCACGTACGCCAGACAGACGTATACGAAATGAGAGATAAATAAAAAGAAAGAAAAAAGAAAAAGCGTATGACCTGGCCGGATATATCGTTCTCGCCAAAATTTATTATTTTGTTTCTACCGTCTGCACGCAGCTCCGTCTCGCTCAGTTTTTTACGACGCGGCTCCTCATTTCGCGGAGCTAGGCCTTTCTTCGTTCTCGCTAAAGCTACGCCATTTTTTTCTACTTACTTGCTCCAAAGTTTTTCTTCCCTCCTTAGACGTTTTGCAGAGCACTCACTACATTGCGCCGGTAACAATGAAATTGCATCAACTTCGATACGAAGCCTATACCACTTCGTTTCAGCGAACCCAACAAACAAAGACAGGAGATGTTTTGCAAGACCCCCGCCGCGTAATACATTGCAGAACGACAGAGAAAAACCACCTATATATATATATATAGAACGAACGAAATGACGCGAGCGCCCTCATCACGGCGGCGAGTTTTCAGCGAGCGAGGAAAGCCTAGTTTTAAATGAAGATATAACGAAAAGGAGAGATAAAGGTAACCATATACAATGAAATATATCACGGACGGGTAAACAAAACGATGATAAAGCGATGGATCTCTTCCAATTCGGATTAATAAATCCGAATAAATCCTCTGGAGGCAAGATACAAACTCCATGAATCCGCATGGGTGGCAATCGCGCTTTGGGCTGGGCGTCAATAATAAATGCATCTGGGCGATGAAGACGGCCGTAAGATGTTGATCGGCCCATATATATATATATATATATATATATATATATATATATATATATATATATATATATATATATATATATATATATATATATATATATATATATAATGGCCGATATCGTTGTCCAAAGTCCCCGCGGTCTTTTTTTATCGCTTCTTTTCTATTACAGCACGTTTTTTCCTAGTTGCGCACGTGCGTCTGCTATTAGCTGGCCTCGTTGCCGTCAGTTCATTCGCGAGATCTAGACACTCGACGAAAGGCTCTCACATCTTATAGTGAGCTGATCTCAACGCTGATTTCACATTAGTTTGTATAACACTTACGGAAATGCACAAAATGCCGAAAAGTAAAGACGTCGAGGAGGTTCAAGGCCAAGCCTCGGGGATGCGAATTTCGCTGTGAGTGAGCTGATGGATGGGCGAACAGCAGTAACATTTGCTGGCAGGCTAGTTGATCACGCATGTTTCATAGGTATAATTAACAGCACAAAGCACAAAGAAGACAAAGGACAGAGTGCTGACTTAAACTAACAGTTTTTTTTTTCACTTGTTAAACTGTCAACTGTGTCAAACTGTCAGCACTCTGTCCTGTGTCTTCTGTGTGTCTTGTTGTGTTTGTGCTGCTGTACCTATGAAGTTGGCAAATAGGTTAGAGCACTGCGTACCTAAAGGGATGGGTTGTATTGACGCACTAAAAAAAAAGAAAACGAGATCATTAAGGATGAAATGAAAGCACACAATCGGGTGCCCAGAGTACACAGTGCTCTAGAAAGTTGATTGGTTTCATAAATTATTTATTCAGCTTGTCTCGTGTTATGTGCTTTCCTTTCTAGATTGCGTGAGTTCGTATCGATAACGTTATCGGTTCTACAAAGGGAAGCAAAAGTTATGAAAAAAAACGGAAGGCCACCTTTCGTCATGCGCACGGTGGCTCATTTAATGAGAAAAATTACTTCAAGGTAGGGTGTAAAAACGACCTTCACAGCGCCAAAAAAGCTAAGCTACGGTCAGGTGAACGATGACCATAACAGGAATTACGACGAAAAGTGCTCGATTAGGCACTCGCAAAGCTTTTGCTGAATGCGTAAAGAACGTCGTTTACAAGATTCCAATTTCTTGAGGTGCTCATTAACGTCGGACCAAGGGGAAGGTGCGTCAGCGTGAGGCTGCGCGAGCACCGATACAACTGTGGCTTCCCGCAGGCTCCGGGACATCAGACGACTCGCTGAAACCGGTGTAAGCGCAATCCAGCGTTTCATGGGAGAGAAAACGTGCACGTCAAGGAACCAGAGGATGTGGAAGGTCTTCGATGCTTACACTATTAGAACGGCTGCCCATGGAGCATCTGTAACCGTTCCGTTAATAGCACTCAGCCAAAAAGAGAGAGCTGACCAGCGATGCTATAGATGCCGTTGGCAGTCAGGGCATCTCTGTGTATGCGTGTAGCTTCAATATATATTCCTTGTTTATCAGCGCAATAAACAGTTCTTATAGTTTGCGCTCATGTCCTGTGTGTTCCTTTTTCTGGCTGTGTCCAGTACTTTTCGAAGTTTCACGCAAAGAAAGTTGAGCGTGCTGTTCACGGTACAAGATGACACTTTTCGTGTTCGGAAAATTGTGGCCGCGGCGACATGCTAGCGTTCTCATCCCCACGACATCCATGAAGCCATTGCGCGGGTTTTTCTTCTCCTTCGCTCATCTTGGCGCCTCGTCTTCGAGCTCTGGCGCGTCTCCTCAAAACCAAGAAAAATAAAACGGGTTGCCGATTCTCTGGGGGATGGACAGAGGCGACAGAAACGGAAGCAAGTGCAGTCGCCTGCGTCGAAGACTGTCTCTTCTACCAAAAGCGCAGCGCTTCGCCGCAGCCAGAGGCGACGAGGTCAGCGACCCAGACGACGAGCCAATGTCCGAGGGCATTCCTCCCTGAGTGCACACGAGGTCAGCCAACTACTGCCTCTAACTAAAACTATGCAGGGACGTCTGTGAAAAGATGCGGAGACGGCGTCAATCTATGCAGAGATGGCGCCAGTCGGACGCCTGCACGAAACCTATTGTTTTGTAGTCAACGCGTGCACTACTTTCTCGCTGTGCTGTGGCGCAAAGGCTTACTGGTTTAACGTGCTTGATGGAGTCGGGTTAGCGTGCATGTTGATATAAAGTGCATGAAGGCCAGATGCCGCTTTGCAACGATTTTCTCGTGCTTGAAGTGAGCTATAGAGTATGCAGAAGACGTTTCGAGACAATGTTTATCGCCTTGAAAGTCGCCGTCAGACGTATGAGCCACTAGAATGCTTGTGCAGTATTACGGCTGCAACTTTACTAACCTGTTGCCGCACATCGCTGTACGGACAATATCCAGCCACCCGACCACCAGCGCCTTGGACTGCTCTGGAAACGTATATGCGCGGTCAGGCTCAATAAAAACAGGAAAGACGCAACTATAAACGCTTAACTTTAAGAACGTTGACTGCGCGTGAGTGATCAAAAATATAGGTAAATCAAGAAGTTTCATTTACGGGTCGAAACTACGATCTGGTTATCAGGTACGTCGCAGTTGAGGACTCCATAGTAATTTCGAGTACGCAAGGTGCTCAGACCATGTTGTGGCATTTGCCGTCATCTAAATGAAAAGTGTCAGCCTCGTCAGGATCGAACCAACCATCGGAACTACATCCGCATAACGACGTCGCCCCTAAGCTATCACGGCGGGTAAGCAATCATTGAATTATTTGGAAGAGAGAGGCACGAACCAAAAGAATAAGAGTGCAATCGGTATGCACGTGCCCCAACCACACATCATCGGAACACTGCGCGAGAGAAATGTAGGGGTGCTTAAAGCTTGTTCGATCGGGACGGCGGAGAGGATACCTTCTCGAAAGCAGCTGGAGAGCGAGCATGCTCCCGAGATGAACTTCGATCCCGAGCGGACTTTTCGTCCTTGGCTGCAAGTGTTGCTATTCCCAAGTGTTGCTAATGTTGCTATTCCAAACAAGTGTTGCTATTCCCGAGCGCGAGCAGTGAATTAATTGGACAAAGAAGACGCGCTTTGCATTGTGTGTCGTGATAGTCCGCTCCGATTCCGTGTGGCTGGGCTTTAGGGCAAACTTTAGTGTTGTTAAGTGACTGGAATTCGTGCTTATGCCATTCCTTTTTCACGTGGCTTGACTGGCAAACATACGCAAGGTGACATCAGTGAAATGTTATGGCATTTTTTTTTTCACACCTGTGGCCTTCACTCTTTCTGTGGAAAGGAGTAGCCAGTGCTATACAAAGCGCCAGCATCGCCTAAAGAACATATAATTAACAAAATGGCGCTGCCTCCAGCCGATCAGTAAGCGATACCGAGTGTGTATATAAAGTGAAGCTAGGCTTAGCTCTCGAAAACCCACTGCACGTCTTGTAGAACCGGATGCTGAAAGCCAGAGTGACGGGAAGAGAGGAAAAAGCGGAAGCATCCGACATGTCGCCCACCCCGACGATCAAAGCTGCCGGCGAAATTTAATGGCAGGCAGAGTCCCTTCTGGTTGATGGCCGCACGCGAAGCGGAAAGCAACCATCGACCGCACTGACGCCGGTTGGATTACGCCTCCGAAGAAGAGGAGCCGACGCCGACCGGAAGCCTCGACATCCGCCAAGAGGCACCGACAACCCCTCTGTCGCCAGCTCGAGCGCCAGCCCAGTCCCCGGTGATGTCAATGTCAACCGTATATAGCGCGTGTACAGAATATCAGTGCCGACCGGATCAAAGAGCCTCTTCGTCCTCAGTGCCGTATCGTTTTAAGGAGCTAAAAATTCAGTTCCACGCCATGAGAACCAACGTACAGCAAAACAATAATGTTGATGTTAATGATGATGACTTAAGGTACACATAAAGTCATAACCATAATTTCTAGCACAATCATAGTCGTCATATTGTTCTTTATTTGAAGAAAAGCATCAAAATCATGGTAATTTCGTTTCATTTATTTCTCTATTCACTCCCCCCTTTCGTCACGTGACCAGCGTGACGCCTACTACTGCTACTGCTACTTTGAGGGAAAAAATTAAGAAGCTTAAGCACCACCAGAAGAAAGACGAAGCACAAGAAAATAGCGTGTTTTTCCGCGAAGTTATGCAATTTTTTTCTCTTAAAGTTATGTACCAACTAGCCCAGCATAAAGTTCTTCTATACTACTACTACTACCTACTACTGCTACTACTACTACTGCCTGCTACTACTGCTACAACTACCACTGCTACTACCTATTACTACTACTACTACTACTACCGCTACTACTACTATTATTACTACTGTCGTACGACGATTTATTGTGCGACAGCGACGTCTTAAACAGTCGAGGTATAGCACCGGCAGAACACGAAGGTCGATCGCGTGCACAGCAACAACAGACGCGGAAGCTCTTCTTTCTCTTCCTCACTACACTACTACCACTACCTACTACTACTACTACCCACTACTACTGCTGCAACTACTACTACCCACTACTACTGCTGCAACTACTACTACTACTACTACTACTACTACTACTACTACTACTGCTACTACCACTCCTACTACTGCTACCACGACGACGACAACGGCACAGGGTATACTAAAACAGCTTCGCCGTGAAACCTCAAGGAAAAGAAGAGAGCCCGATAGGCTTCGGAATGCCTGTAGCGGCATTCAGGCAATACCAACGCGGTGTCTCTATTCACTTATCTTTGTTCTCGCTGTTAGCATTTTACGGCACTGAGGTAAACGCGGCAATTCAAATCAAACAAGTGCACAACGTAAAGCCGTGCCGTAAAATATCTCTATTAGTCGTGACTCTGCTCGTCCTGCTCTGTACGGCACGGGAAGTGTGCGCACCAATAACTTCATAGGACAGGGGGCAATATATAGGGTATCAATAGATTAGAATAAAGCTTTGACATTGATTGATATCGACGCGAGAGCTTCTGGGCACCACGTCGAACGATTCTGACGTTGGCATAGGCTGGAGTCGTGTGTTCGAGCGTGCTACCGCCCACTTATGCCGTCCTTCCCACGCGATGCTGCGCTCTTAGTTATAGATTCAAGGTCAACGAACATGCGACTAATTTCCGAGGCAGGGTATTACTATTTCGGAAAGATGAGAAAAAAAAATTATAATGCAGGCGCGTCTTACCTCGGCGGCACCCTAGACGGCTTCATCGAAGTCATCCGTGTTGTTCTATGCAACGAGAAAATGGTTTCAGTGAAAGCGGACGGGAAAAATTGTCAGTGACAGCGTCGAGCCGCGAGGGAACGTTTATGGCATTAGAGTGACAGCTTTAAGTTAAGGAAAGCGGTTGTCAGTGTCACTGTTTCGAAGGGCGCGGAGACGCTTCCAAGAAAGTGTGGAACCTCCGAAAATGACTTCTTTTCCCGCGTGGAACCATCCATTTTTCAAATTGATGAACTGGCGGGGCGTCGGGTTTGACAGCAGCGCCTGACAAATCTAAGGCAGTCGGAGCACGTTGGGGGGGAGGGGGGGTGTTGCAAACGGCACACGATTGAATGCATTCGCGGGGTTCAGCCAGCATGCTTCGAAATATAGTGCTCTCGAGTTCGCCAGATTCGATCCGACTGTGGTTCGAAGTGGCCTCGTCGATTAAGTGGAGGAAGTGCCACGATAGACCAGCGAAGGTTTCACTTTAATTGCCCAACGCGAAGTAGCGAATGAAACATTCCACTATGCGGATAAGCTGTCGACACCTGGGCTATCCAGGTGAAGCTCGTATAATTGCAGCAAACATGCAGGAGGAGGAGGAAGGAAATGAAGGAAAAGGCAGGGAGGTTAACCAGACGCGCGTCCGGTTTGCTACCCTACGCTGGGGGGAAGGGATGAAGGGATTAAAAGAAAGAAAGAAGAGGGAAGAAGGCACTGTCAGGGTACATATGCACCTGTCCATTGAATGCCTACAAGCGGTCGTTTAAGCCGGTCGATCTTAAAAACAGCAGTAATGCTCGCGTCGCTTTGCTGGCCTGCGATGCGTAGGGCCACGATCCAAGGATCTTCTCTTCGGAAAACGGTCTGTCGTCTAACTTGTTCAGCGTATCGCGCAGAACGTTTCGTTCGTTCACAAAACGTCCACAGAAACACAGTAGATGTTCTATCGTTTCGTTGCTATTGCACGAGTCACATTTTGAGGTGTCTGCCATTCCTATGCGAAAAGAGTACGCCTTCGTGAAAGCTACTCCTAACCACAGGCGGCACAGTAAAGTTGCATCACGGCGGGAGAGGTGCGATGGAACTTGGAGCTTCCTCGATGGGTCTAGTTCATGCAGGCGACGGTTCCAGACACTGGGGTCACTCAACCAAGTTTGCGTCATGGTGTCAGCGAACGAGCGTAGACCCTTTGCAGCGTCTGTCCTCGACAAGGGTATTGGGGTTGTCTGGGCATCCTCGTGAGCGGACCGAGCAGCATCATCAGCGAGGTTGTTACCCACAATACCACAATGTCCCGGCAGCCATTGGAACACAACGTCATGTCCCTTCGATAAAGCTTGGTGAAGAGCTTCTCTCATTTCGTTCACTAACTGCTCGTGTACCCTTCGTCGTAATGCTGATTGCAGACTCTGAAGGGATGCCTTAGAGTCGCAAAAGACAGCCCACTTTTGAGGCTGGGCTTCCGCGATATAAAGGATAGCAGCACGTAAGGCGGCAAGCTCCGCTGCTGTTGATGTCGTCCCGTGTGACACCCTGAACTTGACAGTCACTTGGTAGGCCGGAATAACAACAGCACCTGTGGAGCTGTCGGCTAAGACTGATCCATCGGTATAAATGTGTGTCCTTTGGCCATACTCCTCGTTGAGTAGTGACAATGTCGCCTGTCGTAGAGCCACTGTCGAATGACGGCTCTTCTTCGTTATTCCCGGAATTGTGAGGCGTACCTGTGGTTGTTGTAGGCACCACGGAGGCGACAGTGGTCTTGCTGCTGGAGTAAAGCCCGACGGAAGGCAGTCTCTATGAGTCGAAACAATCTTTGAAAACATGGCTTGCGGTCTCTGAAGTGGCAACGCAGCAATATGGTGACCGGGAACTCGGCAGAGATGTCTAATGTGAGCTCTTAAATTGTCAGTAGTGACGTATGTTGGAATCGGATGCTCTCTTGCGATCGTAATTGTCCCGTGCGTGGAGGTGCAGCGTGGTAATCCTAAGCACGTGCGTAGTGCCTGGCCTTGCAAACTTTGGAGGGTGCGGATGTTCGTCTTGCATGTATTGGCCAGCATCGGCAAGCTGTAACGTAAAAATCCCAGAAACAGTGCTCTGTAAAGCTGCATCATGGAACGTATCGATGTGCCCCAAGTTTTCCCGCAGAGGAAGCGCATTATGTGAACTATGGAAATTAGTCTTCTCTTCAAGTAAACGCAGTGGGCGCTCCACGAAAGATCCCTGTCAATAATCACACCTAGGAAGCGATGGTTCTTCTGGTACGAGACATTTTGGCCGTTGATAATAACAGGATAAGGTGTCATGGCCTTGCGTGTAAACGCGACCAACGCACATTTCTCGGTAGAGACAGAAAGACCCTGTTTGCGGAGATATGAGCACGTTAAGGTGGCAGCCTGCTGGACTCTTGCGCGCACTTGAAGACGGGTCACAGCCGAAGACCAAGGCAAATGTCGTCAGCATATATTGATATGTGAGCAGTACTTGGTAAAAGCTCACGAATGCCGACCATCACAAGATTAAACAAAGTGGGGCTCAATACCCCGCCCTGTGGGACGCCACGGGAAGTGTAGTGGTTGGCAGTGGGACCATCTTCTGTCTGCACAAAGAAGGACCTCCTCGTCAAATAATCGCGGATCCACTGAAACATCCGACCGCCAATTCCGACAGCCTCCAAGGACTCGAGGATCGCGTCATGTGTTACGTTGTCGTACGCCCCTTTCACATCGAGAAATAGCGCCAGTGATATGCGCTTGAGGCACTTTTGCTGCTGGACAAAGGTTGTGAGGTCAATGACGTTGTCAACGGATGACCTGCCTCGCCGAAAGCCCGTCATGCAGTCTGGATACACATTGTAGCGCTCGAGATACCATTCTAGGCGTAGAAGTATCATCCTTTCCATGACTTTCCCGACGCAACTTGCCAGAGCAATAGGGCGAAATGACGTCAAATCGAATGGAGACTTTCCTGGTTTGAGTAGTGGCACAAGCCGACTTATCTTCCATTGCTGGGGAACAATGTCAGCATGCCATGAGTGGTTGTAATATCTCAACAGCTTTCCTCTGGCCTCTTTTTCAAGGTTGGCTAAAGCGGCGTAGGTGACGCCATCAGGCCCTGGTGAAGATGATCGTCGGGAAGCCGCCAAGGATGCGTCCAGTTCTTCCATAGTGAAATCTTTGTCCATTTCTGGGATCCGGGGCTCAGGAAAAACACTCTGAACGGCGGAAGCGGGCATGGCACACACACCAGCGATTCGCGTACAAAATTCATTCGCCACTTCAAGTTGGGTGCGACCTAGATGTAGGGCTAGAGCCATGAAAGGATGTCTTTGTTGGGGAGTCGAGCGCAAGCCATGAATAGTGCTCCAGATGCGTGACAATGGCTTGCGAGGATCCAATGACTCGCAGAATGATTTCCAGTGCTGCTCTTCAAGTTTGTCCAAACGTCGTTGGACTTTTTTCTGTATGCGCCGTGCCAGCCTTAAGTCACATATTGCCTTCGTGCGTCTGTATCTCCTTTCCGCCCTTCGGCGAAGCGTGCACAGTTTCTCCAGTTCAACGTCAAAGTCTGAACGCTTGCCGGCAAACGGGAGCATGCAGGAAGCTTCTCTCATTGCCTCTTTGATAACATCTTCCAAGTTATGGCCAAAGTCTTCTCGGCATGCATTTTCCATGAGACGCTGAAATTTTTGCCAATCGATTCTCCGTATTTTATTCCTAGAGGAGGAGTTGGTAAGACCTCTGATTCGCACATAAGTTGGAATGTGGTCACTACCATGTGTTTCAATGTCTGAAAACCACTGGACTTGCGACCGGAAGCTTCTGGATACCAGGGTCAAATCTAGGCAACTGCTGTACGTAAGCCCCCGCAGGTATGTAGGACTGCCATGATAGACACAAGAAAACCAAGGTGAGAACTCCACAGTTTACAATAAGTTGGAATGTAATACGAAGTAAGGCTAGCAGCTGAATCTCTCAGGATTCAATCTGCCGTAACTCTACAAAATGCTGGCGTAAATGAATACGGCCACTCCAGCGAGGGAAGCGATTTTCGTGCTGTCTGTCGCCTCAACGCGAAGTAAGCGGTGAGATCACAGCACACACAAAGGTATGAGCCATCTACTGACTCTTCTAGAGGTATACGATGGTGGTCATCCCATCATCATCATCATCAGCCTGTCTACGCCCACTGCAGGGCAAAGGCCTCTCCCATGTTCCGCCAATCACCCCGGTCCTGTGCTTTCTGCTGCCACGTTATACCTGCAAACTTCTTAATCTCATCTACCCAGCTAATTTTCTGTCTCCCCCTCACGCGTTTGCCATCTCTTGGAATCCAGTCAGTTACCCTTAATGACCACCGGTTATCCTGCCGACGTGCTACGTGCCCGGCCCATATCCATTTCTTCTTCTTGATTTCAACTATGATGTCCTTAACCCTCGTTTGTTCCCTGACCGACTCTGCTCTCTTCCTGTCTCTTAAGGTTACACCTATCATTTTCCTTTCCATCGCTCGCTGCGTCGTCCTCAATTTAAGTTGAACCCTCTTTGTAAGTCTCCAGGTTTCTGCTCCGTAGGCAAGTACCGGTAAGATGCAGCTGTTATATACCTTCCTCTTGAGGGATAGTGGTAGATTACCATTCATGATTTGATAATGCTTGCCGAATGAGCCCCAACCCATCCTTATTCTTCTAGTTATTTCACTCTCATGGTTCGGCTCCGCGGTTACTACCTGTCCTAAGGAGACGTACTCCTTTACAACTTCCAATGTCTCGCCACCTATCGCAAAGCGCTGTTCTCTGCCAAGATTCTTCCACATTACTTTAGTTTTATGCTGGCGACCACAGTCAGCAATGCACTCCCTCACCAGAGCAGGATTGGCCACCATGGTGTATTACTTGGCCACTACCTCCCACATGAATACACCAATTAACGATGGTGGTAATGTACTCTTTATTACACCCAAAAAGAGGGAACCAGTGCGAAGACTGGTTGCGCTGGCTTAGAGGAAGTCGGCTACTCAGACATATACCGCAGCCGTGCAAGTCAAAGAATGCATTACCTCCGGGACACACGCAGTCCCGCCTCCGGGGTATCTCTGGACGGGCCGTTCCCTCTCCACTTGAGGGGCTATTGACGGCAGCCCTCGCACGCAACGTTATCGATTTGATCTTTATATGGAACATGACGGCGACGGCAAAACTCGCCGACGGTGCCTACATAATTGCTATCGCAATAAAACGTTAACTCAAGGATATATGCTAGCCCAACATACATTTGTTCTTACGGAGGCTTTCGACAAGACTCTGCGGTTTAATTTCGCATTTTTATGTTATCAGATTACACGGGCAACATCGCCCGTTTTGTTCGCTACTAACGCCCCAGTCTTAATTCTCTGCATTTCACTACACATGCGCGGGTAATACCAGTTCGTATCATCAATGATTCGCTGATAAGAAAGAGCCGCAACTCGAGCCGGCGTTCATATTTCTGCCGTCCTATCAGTACAGGAGCTGCACTTGCTTCGCCGAATAGAAAGTTAAGCTACGGCAGTGACAGCCGCAAGTTAGAGATGCAACGGCATGCGTAGGAGATGCGCTTCCTCGGAGCACAGTTTGCGCATGCGCAACTGCAATCAGCGTGCACACTTATTGCTTTGAGGTGGAACGACGCGGCAGCTACTCGCTCGTAGCTCTAATTGTACCGCTTAGAAAGCTTCATTGTTTCTGACAACACGGATGTGAAACGACCGCTCACCATGCATGTACAGGTATAGCTGCTATCACTAGGGTGTTCGCATTTCAAACTTTTGTATGCCCCACTTCTTGCGTATTGAGGCAAGTTATAGAAGATGGGACCGAGCGTTAACATAAATGCTACTTATGAACGTCGATCGACCTGCTTCGCAGTTCGAAGTATGAAAGTATAAAGAAGGGCGAGCGCCCGTCACGTGCGCTATCTCATAGTTGGCTTATTCGAAAGCAAATGAGCATTAAAAATCGGTGAACAATTCAATCACTGGACCGAGACTGAATGACGGCAACCCTGTTATCACAGCATGTAGACACTATTAAGTAACTGAACACTATTACCTACCTGCTAGCCAGCGGCAGTTAGCACTAGCCACCAAGGTTAGCCATCACGCAGTCAATATTAGGGAACTATTAGCCAACAATTTTTCAGTGTTGACAGTATATACGCTTGTAAATACGTAGTTTAAATTTGGTCGGAAATTACCCCCATTTGACATCACAACGCCGCGTTACAAGTGGGCAAAAGAGGCCAAGGAACGCATTATCTTATATAAAAAAAGAAAAAAAGACAGAGGAAGGGTTCATTAACCCAAGCATATATTTTGCACCACGAACTCCACAAAGGAAAAAGAAAGAACCCTATGAACCAGGTATTTCGCGATAAAGCAGCTCTTTTTCTTCTTCATCTTCTCCGTCATGAATGCAACACTACACACGTTACTTCCCAAAGTTCTCGCGAAACTTTTTACCCCAATTCATTCTGGCGAAATAGCTATAGGCAGCGAGAAAGCAGAGCACTACGATTTATGAAGTATAGAAGGAGAAGGAGGAGGAAAATCATAAAAGCCCGGCATTGTTTGTAGCGAGCGCTGCGCGCACTTTATCAACATAATAGCTCTCTGCTGGAGGAGCGCAGATAAAACGGGGAGGATGGCGAGTGGGAACTGAGGTCAAACTCCGCGGTGGGTACACAGCGCCGCGCCGCGGTGGGTGGTGCAAATACGTACAAAGCCTGGGTCAATTCAAGAACTTTTTGCACGCGTCGAGCGCTATAGAAATCGATAACCGCCGCTGGTGCTTCGATGCATTCTCTTCTCACCTTCGTTATTCTGCGGTGTATAACTTTGCTTTTGACGATCCACCCGAAACAAGACGCCATAAATTTTTGTTTCGTTGCGACACATTTCGCGACAGGTTTTATGTGGGGGCTAATTGATGAGCTCCGTATACTTTGATGAAAGGCAGCACTCAATATCGATGTTGGATTTGATGACCTAATTCAAGAAAGAAAGAAAGAAAGAAAGAAAGAAAGAAAGAAAGAAGGAAAGAAAGAAAGAAAGAAGTGCGCTCAACCTCTTCGGCTTCTTTTAATAAAGCCCATGTTTGTGGACCGTTCCTTTATTGAGGGAAATGAAGACAAAGTGCAGTTCTTGTGGGGCTACGGCGATGAAGCCTGATCCATCCCCCTGTTGGATACGGCTAGAATTCCACGAACAACAACAACAGCCCGTATTTGATAAATCTTCAGGAATCAAATGCCCTTGTGACGCGCAGCCGTCAACATGACGCCGTCCATAGTAAGCAGTGTTGTAGGCGTTACTGAAAAAAAGTAACTAAATACGTTACCCGTTACACTATAAAAAAGGAACGCGTTACCGCCCTACGTTACCTACAAAAAAAATGTAACGCGTTACCGTTACCGTTACCGAAAAAAAGTAACGGACGTTACCTCTGCCGTTACTCCGCAATCATAAATTATAATCGATGTGTCTTTGCTGCACGAACCCACAATAGCAATAATTTAAATCTGAAATTTGTTTCACATAAAACTTCTAACCCAAACAACGAATATACCCAAAATTCTGATCTAATGAGTATTACTTGCACAAATGTACCGGACCTCAGCAATGGTATAGGGGCTTAAAGTTGCCTTTAGAGTTACGTGTGATGGCTTCTGACTCTGACACATGGTGAAGCCGTTTTTGTCAATGTGACATTATACAGAATATAAGAGTCAATCATCAACGCTATTCGCAAAGAAAGCATCAATGAAATCTCAAGAAATTTACAATAATTCTGATGGTGTGCTTCTGCTAGCAAAATAAATGCGCGAATTTTGTAGTAATAAAGAAATGCTTAAACGGGCTAGTTACGTAAAAAAATATCTGTGCATAAACATTTTTTGTTCACTTTAACCTGTATATTTACCTCAAAAATTGCGAGCGTTTATGTGAGGGTGTTCAAGATCAGCCTCACTCGCTCAGGAGTTCAATAACCAGAAACTTCGCTGCAGTTGCAGATAGAAAAAGGAAAATTTATTTTTTAAAACAAAGTTGATAGGCCTTATCAACTTTGTAGCTACTATAAAACGTCGCATATTTAGACATTTTTTCAAAAACAGTTTCCTTAGCTCTACAAGTTTCAAACAATGTTACTTTACTCTTTGTTGCGCATACATTTCATACACAAAATATCTTCTTTGTAACGATAATATCTCTGTTTACAACGTCGTGAACTTTCGAGAACGACAGGTAATGAAATTGGTCCCTCCGGATTGAATGTGTTTGACATTTTTCCCTCGTAAATTATGCAGTTAATAAGGAAATTAAGTTCCTTTTCGGGCTCCTGGCATGGGACATGCATAAAATATAAAATACTCAATTAAACTTAAAATGTTTGTTTTCGGATCCATGTCGATCTCTCGTGGAATCACCCGTTTGCAATAACCACGATTAGTACACTAACTGCGGTAATGTCTGCCGTGTAGCTACCTGTAACCGTGGTTAGCCGTAACCGTAGTTAGCGGTATTACCCGTGACACACGGGCATGTTTGAAAGGCTATTGAGCCGATGGCCATCGAAACGCTACAACTCCATCGAACTCGATGGAGTTCTCGCGTTGCCACACGACGGTTTTCAACAGTCGTTGAGCGATTCAGGTGTTTCTCGCAAACATTTTGTGGCGCTGCTAATCTTATTTTTGTTTTCATGTCGTCGTAAGTGAACTAAAATAAATCCACTTAAAAGCACACATTTGTGCGTTGTCTTGTTCTGAAATATAAAAAAAATGTTTATACATAATTATAAGTGCATTATTAGATATAAGCAGAGTTGGTTATAAGTTTTTTGAATAGCGAAACTGTGGCTACGTTATAACTGCTTTACCCGTCCGGCCGCTTTTCCGGGCTTGCAAAGTTTACCACGTAGTTTTGCCTGGTTTTGGGTGTGCGTGTATTCATTTCGTTTCATTGGTTTCATTACGTGCCTGTTCCGCCATCATGAGTGACCGTGAAACAGATGACAAGGCCGCTATGGTGTTATACGCGGCTGCGATCATGTAGCTTGATGCTGGGATCGAAGCGGCGAAAGAGGAAGCCGACGCCATCGAGAATGAGCTGTTGCTCGTGAACAATTTGCTGAAGGCTATGGACGCGGTGACAGAACGAAGCGTGGAATCACACAAATACTTTAGTAAATAAGTTACAACGCCCATGCACACTACTTTTAATGCATACTTGTTAAATTTTTCCTTTTCTAATCATGAATACGAGCCCACAGGCAACGAGAGGGCGCGGTGACGCTGTTTCCGCTTTCGCCGCTCGATGGCCGTCGAAGTTTCAATGGAGTTGTGGAGTTCTCCGTCGACTCGATGGGCCACTGACTCAATGGCCTTCGAAACTGCCCGTGTGGCAGCGCGTGCATCCCCGTTGAGTCAATGGACCATCGGTTTTTTTTGCATTACAAGAAAAAGTTCTACGTTTCGCGTCCCGCTCGCACTCCTTTTCAGGGTTTTCTTCCAGCCGGGGGTCACGCCAATTCTCCACAATAAGGCAGAATCTTGATCGGCAGCGCACCTGTAGACCGGTTGACGTTACCGGCTGTCGCCTGGATCGGCCAGAATTCCACAGAAAGCCGCTTAAGTCGACGACGTGGGAGTTGTCGAATTCGATGCGGTGGTCGTTTACCATGCTATGCTCAGCGAGTGTACTCCTTTGTCACGCGAACTTGCGGGCATCGTTTTTATGTTGTCGCAGCCTTTCGGGGGAGTTCTTTGTTTCCCCCACGTACAAAATTTCACGACCAGCACGTGGTATGGAGTAAACCAGCCCCTGCGCTTTCTCTTCGGCCGGCCTGTCATGTGGGCACGAAAAGGCGCAGGTGCCAGCAATCCACCTGCTACATCCACTTCCACGAGAAGCATGTCCGTACAGTTTCTCATGGCGAATTATGCGGCTTTCATCAAGCTTTGTGTGGCGATGGCCAAAACCTCCACACAAGGAGTCGGCGCGTCTTAAGAAATTGGTCGCAACAATTTCCACAAAAAAGAAAAGCGATTCCGCCAGCGCTTTCTTGGTCAATGCCTGGCAGGCCGACAGCAGTCCGACGCTGCGACAAAAGAATTTGTCGGGGCGAGCTCTGAGAAGACTGCACCCCCAGGATGAAAAAGTAACGAGTAACGTGACACCACACGTTACCGAAAAATGTTAACGTAAGTACGTTACCCGTTACAGTTTCTAAATTGTAACGAGTACGTTACTAAGTTACCGAAAAAAGTAACGCGTTACCGGTAACGCCGTAACGCGTTACCGCCAACACTGATAGTAAATTACAAAAAAAAAACCTTGCTCACCAAGGCTATAGTCTTCGCAAGTCTTAGAGCAAACAAGAAAGGACAAACGAAGCAGCAAGCAGGCGCAAAAAAAAAAAAAAAGATTGCAACATGTCCTTCTATGCATTAAACGCTACGTCTATAATGAGACAATTCGTTGACATTAACTGCGTTTTTTTTGTCAATCTCTAGTAGTATGTGTTTCTGATAATCTGTGGACTTATCTATGTGAAATGCGAATATGTGCGTATACAGCGCACAGTTCTTTCAATATATATTATCATCCTAGTCGTGTCGTCCCGCCATCGCGACTGATTGTTCGTATTCCCTTGGGTTGGAATAGGCGTTGATCTCCCTTAGTTATGCTTTTTTTCGGAAAGCTGCTATGAGCTAAGAGAAAAGAAAACCTTCTTAAAACGAGATACATCGTTGTCTCATGATGAGAAACATCCTATAAGCCTTTCTATGCAGGCCGCAGCTCGTTAGTTTTGTAATTAAGATTTACATTTTTTTTCTTAGACAAATGACATTGATGAAACAGCACGCGCGGAGAGTTCAGTGCGTGGTTGTCACTTACATGAGGCAAGACCGACGTGCAGAATGTTGACGACCTGAAGGGCGACCATGATGGCGTGCACCTGTTCAAGCAAATACAAAGGCAAAATAGAGTAACATAGGCGGGAACACCACGCTGCCTATAGACTATTTCACAGACGGGTTTCGGTGCCGCCGTATTGGGCTTCTAACCTTGCCATTTTGTATCGTTAGAACTAAACGAACAGTGCTACGGTAGACGCACGCGCATGAAAACGATTGGGGCGACGCATTCGACCTTTCACGACCTTATTCATTGTCATTCGCGTCGCGATATACAAAATTAAGAAAATATTTGTCTAACAGCCCAAGGTTGGGGCACGCATGTGTCTTACGCAAAATCGTCTCTGGATGCATGCGCCTAATTAGCCGACGTCTGACGCAAGAAATAGTGTAGGTCTAAATAAGCGGGCACGAACCACGTAGCAGTGCTTGCATTAATGAGCTCTCCTGTCCGGCGTGCGCAGCCGTGTTTGGCCAGATGCGCCATTGGCGCAACCTCTAATAAACTTCTCGGGACACGAAGTGTGTCACAGGGTTGTTTGCCTCGGCAACTCGACCTAAATTTCGAAGGTTCACTGGGAAGGCCACGGGGGCAACTATAAAGGTCGTGTCCCTAACCACGAAAGCCCATAATCGCCTGACCTCACCTAACCAACACGCGTACACCGTCCGTGCGCGTATCCATAAATATGCCTCTGGATACGTGCTCGGTTACGACCACACCCACCGCTATTTCAGCCCACTGAAGCAATGCTAGTAAAGGAAGGTATGAAGCGAACACGTTTCGTGCTCGAAAATTGAAGGCTAACACGCCAATTCATGAGGTCATTACCGTTAAGCTGTGGAAATGACTTCTGCACCCTAAAACACGTAGTTCTTGATAACGCGCGCCTCAAACGGGTAAAGCTTGTCACTTGAGACACAGCACTGTATACAGGTAACGTCTTTGTACGCGCAGTAGTTGATGTCTTGGTGGTTGGGAGAAGAGAGTGCAACTCGGTGATATGATTGTGGAATGAAGCGAAAGTGCCCCACAGAGGCTGACGCAGGCTTCACTTTCTAGTTAACTGTCGTACTGTTGCAAAGTGTAGCGTTGAGAAAAATCTTACACCATAGTCGATGGCAACCTACGCATGCAGTGAGAAATTCACGGCCTTCTTCTTTAAACAGAATTTGTATACATGTGTTAAGCACTTACAGTCATTGTTTTTACCTGATTGACAACGGAGCTAAACTTTTTTTTATATCAATAAGTTTTGAGAACTGATTCGCAGCATAAAGTTGCAAGGTACAGGCGTAGTGCAGTAGTGTGAACAGAATAACAGTTATGTTAAAATTTGAAGCGCGGTAAGTGTACTACGCTTCAATAACGCTCAATAAAAGTACTAGCTACTTTTTCCTACTTAAGACATTCGCGTAGCCTTTATGCCGCCCCTTCGGGACCCTTCGAGTCCGACCTTGATTCCTTATTTGTTTGTCTTAACAGCAAGAAAATAATGGGTCAATGAATCATAACTAGTAGGCTGAGAAATATCTTAAAGTAGCAAAAGTCGCCCCTCAGTTGTAGAGCCATTCAGTACATCGACTCTTCGCAATACTTGCTAGCTAGTAGCATACATTTATAGTCACGCACAATGGACGAATAGCGGAAAAATCAAGCGCCAAGCAATCGTTAAAACACAAGCACAAAGACAAAGACGTTGCGGTACCGCTACGGGGACCCTGTTCACAATGAAAATCTCTCGTTGTCTTTGTGTATGTGTTTTAACGATTGGTCGGCGCTTGATTTTTCCGCCATGAAATCTCCCGACCAGACGGGTTTCCGTCGAACCCTGGACTTTACAATGGAAGAATGTTAGTAACATGTGATAACTGGTACTCTAAGTTGTCGACATATACTCGTGCGATCAAAATTTCGTGATGGATGGAATAATATGCACGCGCTGAACAAAAGGTCAAGTGCTTAAATTGATTTTCTCGAGGATGGCTTGGTGGGCTAGGTGGTAATGCATCTAAGAAAGGTTACAACGCACACAGACGGGGGCAAAGTGAAAGAAAAAAAAATACAGAACTGTGTCTTGTTTCTTCTTCGCTTTGTCCCAGTCTGTGTGCGCTGTAACCTTTCTCACTTGAAATTCATTCGGTTGGTGAAAATTAAATTATCCTCGTGTAACGTTACGGAAAGCTCACAAAGAAATATTCGCGTAAACACTCAAGTTACAGCAGCGCTTACCAGGTACCGGTAGCCGGGGGATGTCTTGTCCGTCACCGCGTAGTCGAACGTGGCCAGCATGCCAACCCACAGAAACTGTCAATCAGTAAGAGAAAACGAACAAGTAATTCAGACCTAATGAACCCAATGTAGCCGAAGAATTAAATGCGGAGAGTATATATATATATATATATATATATATATATATATATATATATATATATATATATATATATATATAGCGAGGGTCTCGTTCTGGCAGACATGATGCCTTCAGGTAGTATGCGAGGGATTATTGGTCAGCTGCCTGCTCGTAAATAGACCATGTGCTACGTGACGCCAAAAAGGCACAAAAAAATGCTCCACACTAGCCACCATGGCTGCGACTGGTGCTGACTGACACTCCTAAGTTTCAATCCACATATATACCCTATAAAGGGGACGGGGAGATGACCGCCGCCGTAGCTCAGTGGTAGAGCATCGAACGCGTTATTCGAAGGTCGCTGGTTCGGTCCCTGCCGGTGGCAAGTTATCTTTTCGTCTCCTTTACTTTCTTCACATTTATATTCTAATTACTACAAATAACACCCCCTGTACTTTCCTTGGCATTACTATCTGTTAGTTCCAGAGGCGTAGCCAGAAATTTTTTTCAGGGGGGGGGGGGGTTAACCATGCTTTATGCGTGCGTTTGTATGTGTGCGTGTATATATACGCAAGGAAAATTGAAAAATTTCGGGGGGGGGGGGGGGGGGTTGACCCCCCCAACCTCCCCTTGGCTACGCCCCTGGTTAGTTCTCATTATTATTGTGCATAACAAAGCAAAACGAGCCCTTAAAAGTAATCTTCTTTCCTTCACACACACACACACACACACATATATATATATATATATATATATATATATATATATATATATATGGGTCATTCCATGCCAAATCACCCAACGTTTTTCCGACCATCACAAATATGGCTGAAAAAAATTCCACGTTTTTCTTGAAGTTCAAAACTCGTTCTGCTCGTTTATTTCTGTTGCCAAAAATTTTCCCGCCTGTTTGTGAGAGTCTGTAGTTCTGCGCCGAGTGAGCTAAAGGGCATCAAACAACAATTCTTTTCAAAGGGCGTTTATAGAATGCACTCAATAGAATGGTATTTCCGGCAAGCTAATGAAGTGTTGTAACTGTAAAAATAATGACTTATTTATGTATATCGATTCTTCGAGGGCTTTTCGCACGAGCAAAATTGAATAAAGTTGCAAAGTTTGATATTTTTTTCCAGGAACAAGGCAAACTCAAAGGGTAGAAATTAATTATATACTGGAAGCCTGTTCGACATACTACAAAACAAAAATAATTTTGTCGCTGAAGGTGTAGCAAATCGTCTGAAAAAAAATTGCGAATGTCACTTTTTTTTAGAAAAGCTCTGTATTCATCGTCAAAAACTTGCCTTGGTGGTCGGACTAAAAATATGCACGATACTTCATTTGAAAGCTCTATGTATTAGCTGAACATAGACAAAGTTACAAAAGGGTATTATTTTTTTAACTTGAGAAATATTTTTTTGAAATTTTGTATCTCCACCAGCTTTTCGCCGACGTAACTCAAGCGGCGTGAAGCATTCGCAACGGCAATCTGCAGCCCATGCCCACTGACCTGGGATGCAGACGTCAAACATGATGATGTCTATAATACAACCCCATTTCCTTTTCCATTACTTTATAGACAGCACCATGTTTGACGTCTGCATCCCAGGTCAGTGGGCATGGGCTGCAGATTGCCGTTGCGAATGCTTCACGCCGCTTGAGTTACGTCGGCGAAAAGCTGGTGGAGATGCAAAATTTCAAAAAAAAATATTTCTCAAGTTAAAAAAATAATACCCTTTTGTAAGTTTGTCTATGTTCAGCTAATACATAGAGCTTTCAAATGAAGTATTGCGCATATTTTTAGTCCGACCACCAATGCAAGTTTTTTGATGATGAATACAGAGCTTTTCTAAAATAAAGTGAAATTCGCAATTTTTTTCGGACGATTTGCTACACTTTCAGCAACTAACATATTTTTCTTTTGTAGTATGTCGAACAGGCTTGCAGTATATAATTAATTTCTACCCTTTAAGTTTGCCTTGCTCCTGGAAAAAAATATCAAACTTTGCAACTTTATTCAATTTTGCTCGTGCGAAAAGCCCTCGAAGAATTGATATACATAAATAAGTCATTATTTTTACACTTACATCACTTCATTAGCTTGCCGGAAATACCATTTTATTGAGTGCATCCTATAAACGCCCTTTGAAAAAATTGTTGTTTGATGCCCTTTAGCTCAGTCGGCGCAGAACTACAGACTCTCACAAACAGGCGGGAAAATTTTTGGCAACAGAAATAAACGAGCAGAACGAGTTTTGAACTTCAAGAAAAACGTGGAAATTTTTTCAGCCATATTTGTGATGGTCGGAAAAACGCTGGGTGATTTGGCATGGAATGACCCATATATATATATATATATATACGCGTGTGCGCGTGAGCCGGTGCGTGCACGTGTCAGACCTTCTGACGAGACCAACAAAAAAATTATAATCTCCCGCTATCGCAGTCTTTCACGTTTGCTCGTAGAACCGTCGCCTGTCAAAGAAGCCGCCCGGTTATTCCGAGGTCCTGATCCTATACGCCGATGAATTGGTTCGGCGGCTTCGCCACTCCAGCCGCTGTTCTCAAGTCGAGCACGTCTGACGAGACCAATAAAAAAAAAATCAGATCACGTGCCACGTGCCGTCAGCTTGCAGAAAGTGTTCCACACTCGCCGTCATGGCTACGAGCGGCTTTGGCTAACACATCCAGGATTACAGCCACAAAAATACACAATAAAGTGGACAAGGGTACGACCACCGTCGTAGCTCAATAGGTAGAGCAACGGACGCATTACCCGAAGGTCATTGGTTTGGTCCCTACCGGCTGCAGGTTGTTTTTTTTTTCGTCCACTTTAATTTTCTTTTCACTTGTGTCATAATATCATCATGCATGTATTTAAAAATTACATATAATGTCCGCTGTGCTTTCCTTGGCTTCATTGCCTGTTAGTTTGATTAGGCTTTTGCTATATAGTTAGATATTTGTCAAATACACAATCAGCACAAACTAGCCCCACTTTCATCGCTGTATTGCCGTGAGGCGTTCCTTTTGCTGCCAGTCGCACTCGGTCACGTGACCACTTTCTATGCCGCCGGTGTGAATTTCGCCTTACCAGCGCCGGAGAAAGCCCAACCCCACCGGCTCGTTTCCGGCTGCGAAATTTTTCAGGTAACAACCTTGAGCGAGGAAACTTACGAAGTACGTGGAACTCCTTCCTGACTCTGCCCTTAGCAACATCCCCGACCGCAAAGTAACCTTGCCCAACGCAACGCCGCATTACCATATACACCTTGGAAGAAAGGTACGCCGAAACGCTTTCAGTGCTTCTTCTAGTTCCTTTTTTTTTCTAGTTAAAACTTCTTCCTTTCTTAGGCGTAAAGGCTTCTTGTCCACTAAACTAGCAGCCAACGATTAAGGTGTTGTTGCGAAACCTTTCGCAGACGAAGAAGCCCGTATAACGTCCTCTGC
The DNA here is from genome assembly GCF_013339695.2 of Rhipicephalus sanguineus. Lineage (NCBI taxonomy): Eukaryota > Metazoa > Arthropoda > Arachnida > Ixodida > Ixodidae > Rhipicephalus > Rhipicephalus sanguineus. Next base: position 83,715,118 of record NC_051179.1, on the reverse strand, counting down.
ATGCAAATTGATCCAGGCATGTTGGCCCCGGCAACAATAACGAGAAGGTTTTTTGACGGACAGGTACGCGCACAATAGCTTCCCGAATAAAGCCGTCATTTGCATGTGACACGTTTACGCAAGAAGCATACATTATAAATGAAGCTTACGCGAGCGAGGTAGCAGGTGAAAAAATAAAAGAAAGAAAAAAAAAAAGGACAGGAACACCAGACGTCCCGGGAGCCGGAGCTGAGCGTACAGTTGGCGGGCGACGAAACGGCGGTCGATGTCTATTGAGACGCGTCCGCGGGGGTGCGATCAATCACTAGGCTCATTAGGGTCGCGTTAACCAGCCAGGCGGTATAGGGCGCAGGCGAGCGGCCGAGGACACACTCGCTGCAAGGGTGGGTATAGATACCCTTCTCCTCTAGAAAGGTGTCTGTGAGTCTTTCGTACCAAGTATGTAGAGCCGGAAACCATGAGCCGCAGTTCAGTAATTGGAGGGGCGTATACCTCTGTTCAATGTAGCGAGAGCGACGTACGTGATCTTTAGGTGGTGGTTCTTCTAAAGCGTGTTCTTATGAAATGGCTTGTGCATTTGCGAAACCGCACTCCTCTGAATTCTAACGTCGTAAAAGCGAAGTCGACAACAGCTGCCACTATAATCACGTTGCAGTGGCGTTGAAGAATTACACTGTCTAAAGCGTAAACGGACGATTTAACTCTTTACTAAGTACTAACTTGTCCCTAGGCAACGCATGCGCGCATTCGAAGCACAACGTTGACGGCGGGCCCAGACTCAACGGTCGTCGAAGTCTCATCTCACCGGTCGAGTCTGTTAACTGATTATACATGTATCGCTGTACTGTGGACACGATGCTTCGTTACAGAAAGGGTTGAAGTGAAAGAGATGGGTCAGTGAATCATGCCGTTTACGTGACGAAGAATGCAAAGGAGTTCCGACCCTTCCGAATAGTTCATTCGCGTGACTGGTTCTTGTTGCGCGACAATGAGCCATGCCACAGAGCAATTCTGGTCCTTGAAGACTGGTTCTGAAAGTTCTGGAAAACTGGTTCTTGTTGCACGACAACTCAACGCTGTCGGTCACGATGACTTCCAGACAGGAATCCAGACATTGTACAGCCGTGAAATTGCTTCTATACAACAAGGAGGGTTATATATTGAAGATCAACAGCCAATCAGGGCAAATATCTTCTGCATTATTCTTTTTATGACGCCGGTCTCGAAATTTAGTAGACACTGTGTATATCAATTTAGAGTTTATTGATTATGATGATGAGAACTTTATTTTACCGCCATATGAGGAGGCCCCCTACTCCCCGCCCCTGGCACACAGACCTATATCTGACGGGGGCCGGCACCTCGATTGCGTACTAACGCATTGTCATGACGTCAACAATCTCCGAATGCGCGCACGAATGGTCAAGAATAACAGCGCGAACGTTCTCTTTTTGTTTAGGGGCGGTTCTTGGCTTGAAGAGGGCTTTCTGGACGAAGAAGTTGTTCGAAATTGTCAGTTCGCTTTACGATCACATGAAAAAAAAAAGTGTATCACTACAAAATAAAATAAGGAAGGCAGGCTTTAGCTGTGTGTTCACACACTGCGCCGTCCACCCAAACAAAGAAAGAAAAATGAAGAAATAAACAAAGGAGCAAGCGAGAAAACAGCTGTAATAAAAAAGGCGAAAGGACTTATACGAAGAAAGCAATAAAGTGAAAATATCAACAAAGAAAGGCAAACGTCAAGATAAAGAAAGGAGGGAGAAGCTCCTATAAGTTTCGAGTGGCGCGCGCGTGCGCTCACCTAAACCAATTCTGGCGCAGTTATTCTAAAAGCAAACTTCTTCCGGGATGCTCGACTCCACGCGGACTTTGCTCAACTCTTATTCGAAGGTACACGCTCGTAGAGCAGCCGCCATACGTTTACGTTGGAAAAAAAAATACGAGGGAGAAAAAGTTGCTGCTGCGTATCTTTACTTCAATTCGCTCCACACACCCACTCACCAGTTCTGATGTCATTTTCGGGTTTTTTTGCATGCACGAAACGTTTTTGCCGTGTTTGCGTAGCAAGTGGAACACTAAGCAATATAGGGCCGGCCGCTAGGGTATACAGGTCGGTTCTTTTGCCGGAACCTTCTTTCTTCCCTTAAAAGCGGCCCGGGCCTGCCTAAACTCGGTGGTGGCGCATCGGCTTATTGAGCGGTTTAGTGCCACAACCAGCAGCAACAGAGCCCCTTGCAGACGCTCGGTCGTTTCGCGGCGCAGCGGGTCCTGAGAGAGCTTCAAATTTGTAGATGCGGGTCGCGCGGGGCCCGAGGAGCGACGAGTTTCACTAAAACGCAATCCCTAAACCAGGCCGCGCTCGTATGAAAGAGCTGGGGTAAATAAGGTAACAGACGGCGTCCTAGCCTTGAAGTGGACGAGTTTGGAACTTTTTTTTTACTTAAACCTGATTTCCTCTGATGCGATAGGTCGATTGAAATTTGTTAGTGTGACACTCGAAGCACTCTTTTCACCGCTGCCTTCGATTAGTCATTTTTCTTCCACGCCGAGCGACCGAAGAGCTGGAAAATACGAGATTTTCGGTATGCTCTTTTTTTTTTGCTAGTACATGCGTAGTAGTTGTTGCTCTTTGTGCAGTTCTTGTCGCTGAGTACAACCCACGCCGATGCGAGATTTGCCGCGGCAATGCAGGAGCATCTAAACAACATAATCAGATTTCTGCTTATTTAAATGCTTTACTAGCGAGTGTTAGCTTAAGTCAACGAAAAATGCGAACCTTACACGAATGCATTTAACCACATGCAGCTGCCCACTGTCAGCTTGTGTAGCGTGCTTACACAGCACCGGGAAGTGACATCGATATGTACAAGATACCGTTACCTACGTTTTTATTTAGAAGTGGGAAGAACACTGCGATGAAGAAAGTATCCGTTGCTCTAACATGACGGATAAGTTGGACTTATTCACCAACACATGGTTGGAGGTCGAACATAATCACTTAAATAAGATGGTGTTGGTTCGTAATTTGATAAAACTTTCTCAGTCAGTAGGCAACGAATGTTGCTAGTAAATGCGCTATTCGGCATATTTTTTACTAGGAACACCTTAATGTTAAATTTAAGACTAAACATCTGCAAGAGTTAACGTTCGTGCAACTTTGTCACCAGCTGCACACACTATTTCACGCTATATACGTCTCAAACTATCTGTTGCCTACAGCAAAACTTCCTTAAAACCAATTAATATAAGATATCACATTTCAAAAAAAATGTTATCGTTCCGAAAATCTGTTCCCAATGTGGACCACGTGGTCACTCAGCTGAAATCAGCTAAGCGTAAATGTTCATAAACCTCATTTAAAGTGAAAAGACTACTATCGTTACGTACGGAAAATTTTGTCCTAGCCTAATTTAAAAGGAACGAATTTCTTTTGGCGGCGCATTTTACAAGCTTTCGAAAAACTTCACATGTGCCTTTTGATCATGAAATTTTTTTTTGCGAAATGATATTTTGGAGGAAAACATCCTGTTTTACATATGTGTGTTTGTGAACCTTCCGTATATCTGCTTAAAAAAGAGCTTGAATTTTTGGGTTAGGTGAACGGGCCTTAAGATGGTGTAGGATACCGTCGCGAGTGCTTGTGCGCATTTGCGTTCTCAGAAGTGGAAGTTTGACGCTGTCAATAAACCAATCTGTTAGTCTACGCTCGTTCCGTCTACTTCTACTTGTGTTGCTTCTCCTGCGCAGTTTTCGCTTTCGATGTCCTACTAACTAGCCCCCAACACACTAATACTAAGGCAAAAGCCCTAAACGCCTCATGAAACGCAGAAATTGAGCGTCGGCGTCCCGCAGCGTCGGGGACGAGTGATGCAAAGAATCATCGCGCGATGACGTCACCACATGACGTCACAGATCTCCAAATTTTGGGACGTCATCATGAAGTCACAAATTTTGGCGTGACGCCGCGTCCCGTTACGTGACGTCACATGATGCCATCATCACATGACATAGTAGCTTGGTCAAATGTGGGCCGATCACGGAGGCAGTGGATAACCAAGACAGGTGCCTCGGATCCTGGAGGCAGTGCCAAACCACGCTAGGTGCGCAAAGCTTTCGGAGGGTGGCGGGGCAGGATCAATACATCGACTGAAAAGAAAAAGAAGATGGATTTTACCTTCCAGTCATCTTAGGCGAATGCGTAAGGGACCCCGCGAGTTTTTTTATGGTTATGCTAGTGGTGCTGCTGCTGATATTATCGCTGTCGTGGTTGTCTCGTGGTTAGGGGTGCTGGGGGGAGGAGAAGCATATATATGAGACAAGGGGAACCCAGAGATTGAGAACACCTGTCTCATCTCACCGTCCAAGTGAACTAGCAACAGATATGGGGCATACGCAATTACTAGTGACGAGAAGCGTGCTTCACTGCAATGATTGTCTTTATGTGGCGAAGCCAATGTATTGTTTCCAATCCACGCAGTAGAAACGTCTTGCTCATATGACTATATATGACTTGCTCATATAAGAAGGGGCCCCCAGAGACCTCTGCTATAGGATTCCCCACTATAGAGATGAAGGCAGCTCACCCCCTTTCCTCCTTACACCTTTCAAATGACTTAGCAGGAAATCAGATATGGGACAAAGAGGTTTTAAAAATTGATGTTATAGCACCATGTATTCAACTATGCGAGAGCGCTAAGCCATTTTCAAATTACGACGACAGCACACGGGGAATTTTCCTAGGGTACTGATAACAATGGTTCACATGACCATAACCGTATGAGGTAACATTGTACATTGGAGACGTATACATACACGAAGACACGATTATCGCCTCTCCGGACGCAAATGGTGCCGCCTCAGATTGACTTATATGTGTGTTTGGCAAAATAGTTGACAATTTATTGTACTATGTCCCGTATTCAGAAACCAAACTTAGCCTTATCTTTCTTGTGCCCCTAACGTGCTTCATAAAAAATTGGGCAGCTCCATTCTAAGTGAATGCTGTGGAAGTGCAATGCAGACCATGTCCCCGTGTCTCTCTTGTGTTTATATTTGTTCGCTTAGCCCTGACGGCGGGATCCGCTCTTCGTCGGCACTGTCGTTCTCGGCGAGCCTCCTCAGCGGCGTCCATGGCGGGAAAGAACCTCGGCCATCCGGCGCCTTCCTGTTGGCTGCTACGCTGGAGCAGCCCTAGCGGCGAAATACTCAGGAACTTTCCGAGTATTGTATGTGGCGCCCTCTCTCGGCCTAGCGGCGAAGCTTGGAACTGCGTGACCACGGATGGACGCCGTTCACCTTCCGTCTATAAGCGCATTACATTTAACAAATATGAAGACAATATTCGCTAACCAACCTCAGTTACCTTTTGTCCTGCTTACTATATTTATACACACAACGCGATTCGAAGGCACCCTGCAATCTTTGCTATCAGCCCCATGTCACGGACCATACGAGCAGTTTGTCTTCGAGGTTAGGTATCTCCTCCATACTTCGTTAGAGAAAGAACACCACGTGACATTTCCGGGCTGCCAAGTCACTGAGGCGTTATACGCAATGAACACGCCGACATGCTGCTCGATCAGCTCTTCAAGATGACAGTCTCGAGACAATACCTCTATCAAGGACCGATGTTGCTAGCCACCTTCGTGCGGCGACGCAAGAATCACTTCCTCCACTTGCAATACAGCAAGAAGACTGCACAACCACCACCGCCACTGCCCGACCAATTTACGTCTTCAGACACCTACTGGACTACGACGAAAAGATGCCACTCTCTTTGCCCATTATGGCTAAGAGTGGCTTTCACGAAGTCATTCTCCTCTCGAATCGAAATGGCTGACAACCCGTTTTGAGACAACTGTGGTAGCGAGGAGACACTACAGCACATCTTCTGCGACTGTCCTCGCTACAATGCGCAGAGAAAATCGCTCACAGTCGCTCTTGTTCGCATATACCTCAGACCGACGACGGCAGAAACCATTCTGGAATGTCGTCCTGAGAGGTCATCGCGGGTGAGGGCGAAGAAGGCAGTGCTCAACTTCTTGAAGACATCAGACTTGCACAGGCGGTTATAGACTAATGGCGTTATCATGACTGTGAGATGTGCGTGACTTTGTGCGTACGTGCTCTCTATCTATATATCTCCCCCATCCCTTCCCCCAGTGTAGGGCAGCATACTGTCCTTCTAGACTTGACTGCTTAACATCCCTACCTTTCCTTTCTCTCCTATTAACGCGATTTAAGTATATAAAAGGATAATGAAAACGAAATCCAAGGTTAAGGTTGGTTTATGAATACGGGTCTATATGTACTCTACTGTGGGAAGCATTGAGCCGTCCCGTTGAACTATGTGTGTTTGGGAAAATGGTTGACGAATGAGAGCACTCTACTGCGAAACAGCAGCGAGCAGTCCCTAAAATTGAATACGACGATAAACCAACGCGACAACTCCGTTTAGAAAAAAAATGTTAGACGATTTAGAGTACTATACTCCATATCACAAGCTGGTTGCAGCACTGTGGAAGCTACGGGGCTTCTTAGCCAATAGGAAGAGCGAACACCCATCCCGATTTATTCATCCGCGCCGCGTCGTCTGCTAGGCGTCCCCATAGCGTCTGCGCTCACGCGTTGGGCGAGTTGAGCGAGCCCACGACAGCAACCAACGCTCTTAGTGTTGGGCATCCAAGCAACAGCATAGCCGCAAAAAATTGGACCATCTCCCCGAAGGGAACCCTGATGGGATGCGAAGCAGCAGCGTTGCGCACAGGTGGCGTCACGGGTTGAACGGCGCTAACGCGGGTGCTGCGGTGAGCGCTGGAAGATTCGTTGGAAGCGAAACTCGGTGTAGCGTTTACTGGTGTAAACGTTTGTTTGAAACGCAGACACGGGAGGCGAACGGGCGTTGGAGCCGGCAGCTGCGGGCGCTCCGGCGGGTGAGGGAGAGGGTGACGTACGCGCGAACCCCGCGAGGGAAGCGTGCGAGGGGAGCGTGACGTCAACGCCCAGCTGCGGCGTGACCTACTTGGCACCGCTCCAACACCTGCGCCGAGGGAAGCGCGTTGCCTCGCGTTTGTGCCACTGATCTCCACTAGGAGGAGCTGGATGGCGCATCGAGCACGCGGGCGTGAAGCCACCGGAAGCCGCCGTTTTTTGTCCCAAAAGAGCTTTTCTCTTCTTCTTAAAGAAATACCTGCTTGTAGCGCAGTAAACTGTACGAATCGACCGAAAGTCGTCAGGGAAGACATTTCACGCGTAAAGTACCTCAAGTTGCATTACTTTTTTACGCATTTTGTACGTTGCAGCACTCCGCCGTATTCGGACGGTGTCGGCACGGCGTCGTCATCTTTCGTGTGGCGTTCGTCGGCGTCTAAAGCGACGCGTAATCGCAGAGTTTGAATGTTGCGGACGATTGCGGCCGCGCGGCAACAAGCAGGAGGACAAAGAGAAGAAAGAAGACGTAGACACGAGCAGTGGAATAAAAGAGATAGAATGCTTGGTCTAGGGCTCGGGTTTAATTACGCGACATTCTTTCTGGTGCCGAAAACCCCCCTGTCATCGCCCTTCCAAGACTTCCAGCTTCCATGGCATCGTTGGAACGGCTCCGCAAGAACCGTGGCGTCGTCAGGGCCAGCGTCACACGAACAATTACGCTCCTGACCGACAACTTCAAGCCACGGCTCCCGATGCCGCTCAAGTTGATTCGCACGTTACATACCTGACTCAGAAGAACGTCGAGCTCGGCAACCTCAACAAGCAAATCCTCGACGCCACCGACGATGACGCTTACGACGAAGAGCTCGAGGCCGCGAAGACTACGACCGGAAGGTGTCCTATGCCGTGTCTCGAGCGCGCTTCTTCCTGCGCGAACACGCCAACACAGCGACGGCAACGAGGACTTCAAGGCCCGAGCTACGTTACCGAACGCCGACGTCGCTGGGGCCGGCAGCTCAGCGCATACCGAGGTCACTGACGCTGCACCTCGTGTAACAGAGGGGACACCCGGCCCAGCAACCGTGCCGTCATCGCACAGTGGTCCTGCCGAAACTTCAGATACCTACATTTTCCGGCGCACTTCGCGACTGGCAGACCTTCTGGGACCACTTCAGTGCCCACGATTCACCGTAATGAAGACCTTCTGCCGATTGAGAATTTAAGTACCTCCTCTCGTATTTGAGTGGCGTCGCGAAGAGAGCCATCGAAGGTATTAGACTCACGGAGGACAATTATGCGATCGCCATCAGGACCTTGACGGAGCGATTTGGCCGACGCGACTTGCTCATCAACGAGCACATCGACCACCTGCTCGCCTTACCACCAGTCAAGTCTTCGGCAGATGTCGACAAACTTCGCCTACTCTACGACAACGTACAATTTCGCGTCTCGGCACTGACCGGTTTTGGGCGTCTCACCCGCCAGTACAACGTGGTCCTCACCCGCGTCCTAATGAGTGTGCCTGCCTGACGACCTCGCGATCCTCTACCGGCAGAAGTCCAAGAAGCCGCGCAGAATACGTCCGTTATAGCGAACCCCGAAGAAAGAGCTCGTCTGGTGCAGAAATGCTAAGCTTCCTGCGCATACAAATTGAGGTTCGAGAGGAAGGCAGGCCAGGACGAACACCGTCTGCTTTCTCGCGGTTACTGCCCGAAGAAGATGTCGAACCTCAGTCAGCCCCGATGGGACATTTGCCTACAGCGTCCGCACTTGCTGCCGAATCTGTTCCAGTTACGAAGAGGTGTGCCCCTTATGCAGCAGTTGTCAGCACACCATCGCGGACTGCAACGTTCAACTCTCAGCTGAGGAAAAACGGGCTCGGTTTGCGCACTGCTCGTTGCTGCTACCGTTGCGGCTTGCAAAACCACATGGCGCGTTTTTGCCGACGTGCGCGCAGCATCATCTGTAGTAAGTGCAACCGACGACATCTCACTATCCTCTGTGAATTGTTCACGCCGGCAGCCCCAACCCGTGCAAACGCAACGACAGTGAGCCAAGACGAGCCTCGCATCGCCGCGAGGCACGAACACGCCATCAGTGACATCGGCCCCAAGCGCCCTGACGGAATCAACGCCGTTCTTCTCCAAACAGGACGAGTCTGGATCGAGTGCGGTCCCAAAGCGTCTCGTGCGCATTCTACTTGACAGTGTTAGCCAGCGCACATTCATCCGAGCGGATGTCGCCAAGGACCTCAGATGCCCGGTTATCGGAACCGAGAACTTTCCTTTGACGTTCGGCCACTCGCACCCCGCGAAGTAATACCAGTCGACGTCTTGACTTGTACGAGGCCAACGTAGGGACATAGCGGTAACCATGGAGGCCTTGGGTCCCCGACGTGTGTGCATTTACAATCCCTCCCGCTCAGCCTGATATTTTGCAGCTTTGTGCGACAAAACTATGATGCCGCAGACAACTTTTCCGCCGACACATGGCCCCCACAGGAGTAAGCGTATTACTTGGTTCCGACGTCTACTGGAGTCGCGACTGGAAAGGTGGATCATTTACGCACCTGACGGCCGTTGGAAAACCC